>NC_085004.1:3350118-3365118 GCF_963854185.1 Sardina pilchardus
CCATTACGGCGGCAGACTCGGCTGCACAGGGCAGGGGCTCACCTGGGACTGGCTGCACTCTTATTGACATTAATCAAAACTCAGACAAAGCGTCTGGAACGCCAACCTCAGTCCTCCTGCCCCTCCAGAGATATTGAATATGCAGATTCAAGGGCTGTGTGGGGCCAATCTGCAAGACTAAAGAATTTAATTGCCCCCAATAACATAGACTGCGCAAAAAAAAAGAGGGGTAAATCCAGCTCTCTTTGTCTATCATTAAAATCCCAGTTTATGTTGACACCTTGTCAAAAAGCATCCACAGACGCACTGGATATTGATGCTTGATAGAGAGAGAATAAAAAAGCAGCCTTTTTGTTTTGTTCTTGTGATTGAAACAGTCTTTATCTTAAACAAAGAACTGGAGCTAATTGCTTTGTTTGTGCGGACGGAGTCACTAGCAGGCAAACAAACAGTGTCCACACTAAGCCATCCCCATCTGCAGTGCACGAGCCCACTTTGATGGAGCGCCGCGTGTCGGGGGGAATTTGTCACCCATATACATGCTGTGCCCTTAAGAAAATGACGGTGCTGTCAAAAGGCAGGGGGGGCCTGCGACACTTTGGATATAAATCCAGCCAAGAGATAAAGAAAGTACATGATAAATTAAGCAGTGCATATAAATTCTTAAGAGCCTCCATTTTAATGCCGGTCATTATTCAACAAATTTTTCTAAGAAATGCCACATAGGCAGGAACAAGTAATTAGAGGGAGAAAAGTGAAACTGTCACACTTAATGGTTTACTCCGGTGGCTCACCTTATCCTACGGAGAGGGAAGAGGACCAAAAAGGGTGGGGGCTGGGGGTGGCGAGACAAGGGCTGAGGGAGAGGGGAAATGGCACAGATATGCCCTGGCTGCCATTACAGCTGTTCAAAGAGGTCCTCGTGGGCAGCTTAAGGTAAGCCTTTCGAATGTACTCCCTAAATTGGTCAACTAAAGTGATGCTTGGTCCTCTCCTAAAACCCTCCCCTCCCTGAAAAAAAAACATAGATATATAAATAAATAAATATATATGCACAGTCCCCCAAATGTCACCCCCACCCTCCTTTCTCACTCTGATGGCCAAGGCCTCGATAAATCTGAAGTCACAGGGGATATTGTTAGTGTTGGGCAAAATACTATTAAAATGAAAGGGAAATTTATGGATGACACTTTGTAACAATTAATCAGCTTGTGTTGATTAATAAAGTTGGTAGGCTATTCTCCTGAAACCTGTGAGGCTCTGAGCATTGTCAGATGGATCATTTTATTCATTATTTTTGATTAATACACTGGGATACTCTGACTTCGAGAGAGAGAGAGAGAAAGAGAGAGAGAGAGAGAGAGAGGAGAAAAAAACTTATCTGCCAAGCAAAATCATAAATAGTGAATGAGAATGTGTACGCTTAACCTTGGCCATGGCAAAGAGATTTCAGGGGGAGAAATGTGCATATTCAGCAAATAAATTGCTGCGGGGATTAAAAAAACAAATTGGGGGGAGTTTGATGAACATCACCTCTCCAGACCTGTCCGTCTTCCATGAACGCAAGTGATTAATTAGTTTGTTTAGATACTCAATTAGTCCAGTGAAGCAGAGAGAGAGGGGGGGCAAGGGACACAGAGAGAGCGAGGGAGCGAGAGAGGGGGAGAGGGAGAAAGAGAGTGGGCCGACTGATAAGGACAAAGGAGGAAAATAAATGTGACTCCCTTTATTTTATTATTTCTCCTCCTCGCCATTTCCTCTCTCCCCCTGCGTCTCCCTCTCGTTCCGTCATTTGTAAAGTAAGCACTCACACTCCTGCACTTCCATGTTCTCACAGAGATCCCCTCTTTTTTTGGCTGCCATGGCGGGGGCTGGGGCGAGAGTGAGGAGGTGAAAAGCCCACATAATCACCGCTTCACTGACGGTTCCACGTTTAAGCATTCATCCTGGGCTCTGTCTGCTCGCACAAACCCCTTCCCTGCCTCATCTCCGCCGAGGACTCCCATTTCATACTGGATAACCAAATTAAAAAAAAGAGTGGAGGAAATGGTAAAAACGATTCCAATTCGAATATTATGAGGATGATGGATAGCAATCCGTGTCTCTTAAACATCAATATACTTTATTAGGACACGAATCAAATATTCACCATAATCACGAGTTTAATGTATTTCAAAAAGATGTACATGCGTACATGCATGTCAATCAACATGATTTGCCTCTTTAAACCATAAAAAGAAGTTCCCGAGAAATGTTATCACAAAAAAAAGTAGTTCCCCGAGGAAGAGAAATACATTTTGGAGATGGCTTTTCAGGACTCTGTGACCCTGTTGTTGTGGCCCAGAGAGACAGTGGGGAGGCCCTGAGTGCTGCAGTGTCTGCTCCCTCCCCGGCCCTAACCACATCTCTGCTGCATGTGGAGCGCTGCCACTTGATTAACCCCCAGAAAAGAGGGGGAACAATCAGATTAGGCCGCCGAGCTTCACCAAAGCATGACTCTGCCTTCAATCAACAGCCGCTCGGACCTTTTATTAGTTAAAGATGCTCTGGCCGCGTTTGGAGGAGGACCTGACAAGGAGAGTGTGTGTGTGAGAGAGAGAGAGAGAGAGAGAGTGTGTGTGTGTGTGTGTGTGAGAGAGAGAGAGAGTGTGTGTGTTTGTGTCTGTGGGTGTGTGTGTGTGTCTCTGTGTGTGTGTGTGTGTGTGTGTGTGTGTGTGTGTGTGTATGTGTGTGTGTGTGTGGGTGTGCGTGCGCTCCTTCCTGCCCGGCTCCGTCACGTCACGGCCTGGCGTCACGACGGCCTCCTGTGCTCCAGCGGGGCCTCGCCCTCCAGACGTGACAGCAGCGCCGAGACTTACAGCACAACTGGCGTGTGTTTAATCAGTTCATTACTCAGCCACCGCCGAGGCAGCCTCATCCAGCCTGTTACAGCAGCCTCATCCAGCCTCATCCAGCCTCATCCAGCCTGTTACAGCAGCCTCATCCAGCCTCATCCAGCCTCATCCAGCCTGTTACAGCAGCCTCATCCAGCCTCATCCAGCCTGTTACAGCAGCCTCATCCAGCCTCATCCAGCCTGGTACAGCAGCCTTATGCAGCCTCATCCAGCCTGGTACAGCAGCCACATCCAGCCTCATCCAGCCTGTTACAGCAGCCTCATCCAGCCTGGTACAGCAGCCTCATCCAGCCTGGTACAGCAGCCTCATCCAGCCAGTTACAGCAGCCTCATCCAGCCTGGTACAGCAGCCTCATCCAGCCTGGTACGGTCTCTCCGCTCAACACAGCCACAAACTACAGACCAAACTACCGGCTCTTGGGCTGGCCTTTACAAGTGTCCACAGGTACTGACCACAGTGGACTTAAACATCTGCTCCTAGAAGTCATAAGACAGAAGTAGGACACTGTGGGCAGCCGTGGTGTACTGGTTAGCGCATCGGGCTTGTAACCGGAGGGTTGCCGTTTCGATCCCCGACCAGTCCACCATGGCTGAAGTGCCCTTGAGCAAGGCACCTAACCCCTCACTGCTCCCCGAGCGCCGTTGGTTGGGCAGGCAGCTCACTGCTCTGGGTTGTGTGATTCACCTTACTGTGTGTTCACTGTGTGCTGTGTGTTCACTAATTCGGTTAAATTGGGTTAAATGCAGAGAACTGAATTTCCCTCACGGGATCAAAAAAGTATATATTCTATTCTATTCTATTCACTGTTTATTGCTGAAGGGAAAGATCCTGGAATAAATCTGTGCCCTTTCATGTGTGTTTTTTAAACTGTGTGTGACTGCATTTCCCTGTATATCCATTTTAGAAATGAGACATGAGCGGTCTGACTGTACTGTAGCAGCTAGCACATGGAGTGCATACCACACGCTGTCAACGCTCCGTCACAAAGGGCCGTGTCCTTCATGCCATCTCTTTTCTCTGCGTTAGTGTCGGCCGCGCCGCGATGACCGAGAGGTCGGCAAAACAGGTGCAGCCACGCTTCCGGAGACTTCTGTCTGTTTAGCGTCGGAGTAATGTGTGTGTGAGGGAATGAGTACCAGACACCACTCACCCCGCCTCTGCCTCTGCCTCTGCCTCCGTCTCCCCCCTCCCCCGCCCCCTCCCCGGCCTCTCTAAATGGAGGATGCTGTGAGTCACGGGTGTGATTGACAGGCCGTGCCAGGGCTCAGGCATGCTGTCTTGGGAGGTCGCCGATGCGCTGAGGGCTGGACATTAATTATGGACGCGCGTCTGTTTCTCTGATGACTGCAAGCTGCTTGGTGCGGCCCCCTCTCTCGTTAGACATACACACACACACACACACACCACGCGCGAGCACACACACGCACACAAACACTCACACACATGCCGCTGCACACGAGAGGAACACACTTCCAAGCGAACCCCTTCCTCACTTTGTCACATTGCATTTGCTAAAACAACAGTGAAAACATAACTGCTCTGCCTCCCTCTCTCTCTCTCTCTCTCTCTCCCTCTCTCTCCCTCTCTCTCTCTCTCTCTCTCCCCTCTTCCTTTGTGTCCTCATTCTCCCCCTTCAACCACCCTGTACGAATGGTTGGTTTCATGTGTTTGTGTGTGTGTGTGTGTGTGTGTGTGTGTGTGTATGGGGGGTACTTATGTGTGTGTGTGTGTGTGTGTGTGTGTGGAGAGGGGGGTGTTAGTCTGCATGGTTTTGACTGCTCCTCACCGGCCTGATAACCCGCCAAGGAGACTCAAAAGAGGCTGCTAATGGACTCAGCCCCCGAGTGCTTGTCACACAAACATTTCTGCTGTCACAGCATTTTATCACACACACAGAAAAAAAGGAGAAAGAAAGAGAGAGAGAGAAAGGGAGGGAGGGAGGGAGAGAGAGAGAGAGGGAGGGAGGAGAGAGAGTAAGCAAGGAAACACAAGGCCACGCAAATAGACTGCTAACGCCTGCTCCCCATGGCAGTGTCCTAGCAACATGTCTTTCAGTGCATCACTGTACACATATCAGCCTATTCCCTATGCAGCCTTCTTCAGGATGGATGATATTTACCAGCCAATTGCATCCGAGGGAAATAGGATTTCTGAATACTACAGGTCTGACATTCATCTGAGAGCCAGCTCTGTTATGTGGGTGCCATTTACTGGCTTCCATGAAATTGTGGCAATGTCAGCAATACAATACGAGTTTTTCAGGGAGCGTTATTTATTTATTTATTTGAGCATCTCAAATGATCCCTGTGCCTTGAACTCAAAGACAAGCAGCTAAATCTGTATTTATTTGCCAGGCAGTAGTGAGCAGAGGACACACATGAACTGTCCCGGCTGCCATCACTGGGCTAATTACTATACTTCTCTGAAAGCTGCTCCGGTCTCCCTCTCTTCCTCTCTCTTCCTCTCTCTCTCTCTCTCTTCCTCCACTCATTTGCATGTCCCTCCAATCCAGCAGGAGTTGAGGGGCTCTCTGTTAGCTGACTTAACTACACCAAAGGGGCAGAAAGAGATAGAGTTGACAAAAAGTACGCAAAGAAAATGAGAAAATGAGAGAAAAAAAAACCTCGTCTGGTACGGCGTGGCTCTGGGATCAGACGCTTGCGCATCCCCAAAGGTCCAGATCTCCGTGGCTTGATATAATTCAGCACAAATCGCTGCCCCTGTCGTAATGGGGAGCGGCTGGCCGAATTCCCCAGGCCCGTGTTGCGCCGCTGTCTGGCGCTTAGCTGAGCCCACTCTTCAAATACGCCTAACCAGGAGGGACTGCCCCCCCTGCCCCCCCGTCCTGGTTCCCCCCGCCCCCCCGCGCTACCTCCTTCCTCCTCCCCAAACTCCAGTCTGAGTGGCATGAATTATTGATGCCAATCTTCAGATGCGTTTGTCGCATCGCAAAAGTTGGACGGGAGTTTGGGAGGAGGAGGAGGAGGAGGGGAGAGGGTGGAGGGTGGTGGGGAGGGTGGTGGGTGAGAGTGCGGGTGGGGGTGGACATGTTTATGTTTGTGTGCCCATGGTTGACTGGGTCACCCCTGGCCAATCCACACCACTGACACTTACACCACCTGAAGCCCCCCTCCCCCCTGCTATAGTCTTATCACTCCATGCTCATCCCTCTACTCCAACCACATGTGTCAGACACACACACACACACACACACACACACACACACACACACACACACACACACACACACATACTGCATCAGTTTAACTCTCCATTTTTTTTCTCTTTTTTTTTCTTGGTGGGCCCAAACTGACAAACACACAAACCATTTGTGATGTAGAACAGCTCGCGAGACAGGCTTTTAGGCCTCTGCGGATGACAGTTGAGGGAACAGACTGTGGATGAGTGGGGGAGGGGGGGGGTCCGGGGCGGGGGGCAGCCATGCAACTTTAAAGAGACAACACAATGTGAGAAGCGTTTGTTTTGGAGAGACACGGAGAGATAGACAGACAAAGATGGGGGAGAGCGAAAGAGATGGAGTGAGCAAGAGAGAGTGCGAACGAGAGAGACATTCAATTTTCTTTTCAAATGTATAAGTCATGGAATGGGAGCACTTTGACATTTAGAATCCTATGATTTCTTTCTGTGTCACATTTATGGCCTCACTCGTCAGATGCAATATCATAGCTCTTCATTGTCACTCCCAACACTGTAAACAATATCCATAAGCATTTCCACTGGTTGAATATAATTCGCCTTGGGTAAGTGCTTTTTATGATGTCTGCAATTCTGGATAAGGTCAGGTTGCTCAGCTGAATAAGGTTGTGTATGCACCACTGTGCCTTGAGATTATAGCAGTTCGGAACCTACTTGTGCAATGTTTAGAAGAAACGGTGGAATGTTCAGTTTATTCACTTTGCCCAAAAAAATAGTAATTATTTATCATACACTGGATACCATTTGAGTTTTTTCCGTGATAATAATAAAATATTTATTTTCTCTGTGTGAAATGGTATTCAAATATGCATGGCATGAAATGATGGTAATGTGACAATCAGGTTGAGGTATGTTGGCAGTGTCAGTCCTCATAATGGGTTTATACCACAGCATATACACACCATCACACCCTCCCACAACTCCTCACTACAAATACAATTTCAAAACAGGCCATCATATACAGTATGTGAGTGGCAAATTAACAAATACAGAAGTCACTGAATAATTAAATAAGAATAATTAAATATTGTTCATAACCTATGCTCATTATGTTTAATTAGTATGAGACCCGTCAGATCGGCTTTTATTTTTTATTTTATTATTGTCCTAGTTGTATTAAAAATGCCAGGAATACTTCCAGAAATATGTATAAAATGTTATTTGTTTGTACACATGTACGATAAAAAAGCAAACAAACCAAAAATAATATTCTAATCTTCCTGGAGAATGTGATTATCACAGGCCATTTCCAAGCGTGTGCATCGGTAAACAGGAATGATTTGTAGCCCTGAACTCAAGGCTCCGGGTCTGTGGGGCTCCGTGGTTACCTGGATACATTCGCAGAAGAAGCAAGGCCTCAGACTTCTGAAGCCACGGCAACAACAACAAAAACGGCAATAAAAATCATTCATCAAAAATAGTCAGTGAATGGGGCAATTCATTCAGCAGCCCGGGAACAGAAATATCATCAATATTTGACATTGTTTTATGGTGAGAGCACTTGATTTCAGTCCCATATGCTCGGAATGACCACTGGCTATCAATTACCATGGTTGAGATTTGTGTGCATTTCACAAGCTTTTTTCTTTATTTTCTCCTCTCTGCTGTTGCCGTGCCAACATTACTCTCCCTCAGTCACACCCAGACCACCTGAACTTGCCCCCTCTCCCCCCCCCCCCTGTAGTCTCCTGCTCAGTGTCCCCATAACACACTTTCGCTAATGTCGCTGTTGTGTTTGGAGACCAGTGCTGGACCCGGGGCCTCCCTCCCCTATCTTCCCCTTTCCCCTGTTTCTTCCCCTCCTTCCCCTCTCCCTCCCCTCCCCAGGGCCATGGGGCTAAGGTGACTGCGGTGGGCTGTGTGGCGGCGGCGGCGGCGACGGCAGAGGCGGCAGGTCCCTCGGAGGCTAGCGCCGCAGTGATTTGTTGGTGCGCGAAGACTAATGAAGTGGTCGCCGTGCCACCCTGCTTCTTTTGCAAGATCAATTCGGCCCTGGCGCGACGGCATGTTTTATGAATGATGGAGACCTCCCCAGGCCATCCATATACCTGCGCTCCGGCATCTCCGCAGGCTCCCCCGGCGCCCGGAGGCAGGGATGCGGCCATCCTTCTTGTGTGCAGCACAATACATTACGGCACGGGGACCCTGGCAGCCCGGCCACGCCGCCACTAACTGCTGAGAAAGACAGAAAATGGTTAATGACTTTGTGATCTCCTCCCCAGAAACATTCAAATGGCGCCGGCACAATGTTAGCCAACGCGTGACGGCACTTGCCACTCCGCCAGGCCGCGGCGGCGATGTTAGTCACTTCAATCTGACAACACGGCGAGATGAGGATGGGGGGGTGGGGGGGGGGGGGGGGGTCACTCTGAATAATTTGAAAGAGAGGCCATTTTGAGTTGATCTCGTGAAAGTTCCTAAAATGGCTAGTGTAGCCCTCACTACTCACTGACCTGTGATCCCTCCTGTGTGTTTGGGCTGCATCTGTTTCAGGGTAATGAGAGCGGTTTACCATATCTAATGCAGGCTGCAGCCTGATGAATCCCGCAGATAATGGTGTGTTTGTCTGGGTGATTAAGTGTTCTCCCTGTCCCAGTAACACTGTTGCACTCCTCCATAAAATAGGTGGAATAAAAGGAAGAGGGGGGGAGAGGATGAAAAAAGGAAAGAAAAAATACCACCACCCGATAGTCATTGAGCATTATTTAATGAATAAAAAGAGGCAGCCCATCCTAATTAGGCCTTGGCAGTGTGCAGAGGAACGGAGGGAAGTGGAAACGCAGTGCTTTGACTGTGAGACGCTACGCCCTTTGGCTCCTTCAGGCGTGCTCCACTGCAGAGCGTGTGTCAATAAGAAAAATCTGATGCCAGTGTTTTTTTGCATTCCGAGATCACAGTGCCGCGCTCATCTGAAGCGTCGATGGCATTTTGAAACGAGAACATCGTATATAAAGATGTCATGAGCGCAGCCTCCTGCCGAGAGGTTGAAAGGGAAAAGTAGAGCACAATGAATACTTGCCAGAGTTTTCTGGAAGCTATGAAATTTAAAGGCCTCCCTTTATTTTCGCTTAGATTAAAATAAAAAAAAGGGTGGGGGAAGAAAGGGAGGGAGAGAGAGGGAGGGAGAGAAGAGGATGAAGCTCCACTCTTGTACTTTTAATCGGAACTTTGAGATTGATTGGCTCAAGCTGTCAGTAAATCACAGGCGTGCTGACAGTAGCCTTCTTTTATGATAATCCGAGTGTCAGAAGTGAGCGGGGGTGGGGGTGGAGTTAGCGCTGAGAGTGAGGGTGTGTGGGGGCGTGCAGGGTGTGTGTGTGTGTGTGGGGAGGGGGGCACCTAGCTACCTACCAATCGTGCAGTGGCACGCAGAGACGGAGGAGGCCAACACACAGGGAAGCTGTAAGGGTGGTTAATGCTCCCTCTCATTTCACTGCAGGATGAGAGAGAAAGAAGAACAAATGCAGAAGGGAAAATGTGTTATGAACTGATGATTCTCTCCCACACTTTGCGTGTAGTAAAACGTGAATAAGTTATCAATAAATGTAATCGAAAGGGACGCCTGTGTGCCAATAACTGCTCCTGGGAACAATGCAGGTGGTGAATATTAGATATTTCCCGGCGAGCTTTTTTTTGCTACACTATTTGTCAGAATAATCAGAGAATGCCTTCGCTTCTGCCTTTCAGGCGTTCTGATTGATATCCGTGTCTCCAAGGAGCCGTATTATTCCTAGGCCAGATGCATGGCCTTCTGGGAAATGAAGAAAATGGGCTCGGTATTTGTGTTTTCCTCTTTTGACTTTGCACACTTCACTGTACGGTTTCATCCACTTCTGTAGCAAATTGTTCTCTCGCCAATGAAACAGCAGTAGTGCGTTTAGAACTCGAGCCCTCCTCTATAGCCCTGGGCAAACTACCCCCTTGGTTTTGTCATCTTGCCTCCACTCCAGTACCAAAGAGAATGTCTAAAAACATGAAGAGCTTCTTCTAACAACAGCTGTCTGTCTAAGCACACAACATATTTAATACTGAAATGTATATGCGCTCAGTATTCTGCCTAGATCACAATGATGTCATGACACACACGTAAACACACACGCACACACACACACACACACACACAGACCAGGGGGGAGTGAGAGAGCGATACATACACACACAATTACGTGCATAGGCGCTTTGGCCCACTCCCACACATGTATACGTACCCAAACGCACACACAGCTGAAAGCAGTCTGTGGGTGAGATTGACCATGAGATAACTCGGCAGCAGTGAAGCCCTCTCTTGTTCCCCAGAGTGTTCTACATTTATTTTCCTTTATATATTATTCAAGTTAAAATAATTAATTCAGGATATTAAATCAAGATGTTGGAAATCAATCCAAACCCTCTCTCTGTCTGGCTTTCATTAGGGCTCAGCGACTGGAGCTGGTTAAACAAGCCCTCACTTCACAGGCATGCTGAAGCACTTACGTGGCATCCGATTGGCTGGTTAAACAATCTTTTTTATCCCGCTTTGTCATACTGAAACACTTACGCTACATCCCATTGGCTGGCCCGACATTTGCCTGAGCATTGTTGAGGAGAACAATAAAGCCGAGAGGCCTGGATAAAATATATTCTGTTAGACTTTCTGATCCCATTGTGCGGCTCAACTGTAATTTGACAAGTCCCAAAAAAGTGGCTTTTGCTCTTCCTCCTTTTGTCAATAGCATGTCAATGCATGCGGGTTATCTTACACAAAATATTTGATTACTTGTTTTATGTGTTCCAATGTGCCTTTTTTTCAGTATTGGAAATGAATTAAAAAAAAAAAAAAAAAAACTATGCCATCAATCTTATTCTAAAGACCAGTCATGTTAAGTTGTCAAGAGGCTGGGATAAAAGAAATCAGAACTAGTGTGTGGGAGCTCGGATCATTATCTGAATGTCTATTCATGACATTAGCACTGTCATTTCTGAAAATTAGTCAGCGACCACAGATTAAGCAACATAGACCACATTACCATTACACAACGTCTGATCAGTGTTCTTCCTCCAGAAACACGATGATTGATTTTTATGAACGCAGCTTGTCCTTTAGGCCGAGAGAAACAGAATATGGTGCATCTTTACGAGGCAACTCGGTTAAGTAAAGGTTAACGGCTGGCCGACTGTGTTTGGGGGTCTGAGGGACTCCAGACTTGTATATTATTGTCATCTTTATGTGCTTTCCTCTACTGTCTCCCGGAGAAGACACTCTGGCTACTGCTTTTATGGGAAATCCGCTCAGGATCCACCGCGTCTGCAAGAATCAATACTCCAGTGAAATGACACCATGTTGGACTTATCCTGTTTTATGTTGATGGTTGGCTAATTTTGGAATGGAGACCGTTCCTCTCTCTCTCTCTCTCTCTCTCTCTCTCTCTCTCTCTATCTCTCTCTCTGTCTCCCTCTCTCTTTCTCTCTGCGGCGACAGACATGGTATAATTTTGCGGTAAAAACATCAATCAGACCAGTGGGGTTATTTGGCTTAAGGGGGCCGGATGGAAGGTGAATTTATTGACGGAAAATGTATCTATATACTCTTAGAGGCACTTTGAACCTGAAATCTCTATTCGGGTGATAACTTCAGGTTGTTAAAGTGACAGCGAGCTGGGGCGGGCGTCCGGGTAAGGAATGTGGGGGCCAGACCTGACAATTAGAGCGCTGTATTTCACACACACGCTCACATGGGGATGAGCGCGGAGAGGCCGGGGTCAGGACACACACAAACACTGGCTGACTATGCACACACACACACACACACACACACACACACACACACACACATACACAGAAAGAGAGAGAGAGAGAGAGAGAGAGAGACAGAGAGGGAGATGCAGAAACAAATACAAATTTGCAGTAAGTATAAAAACAAATGTGCTTTAAATTGTAAAAACCTGAGGTACGTTTTAAAAATACACTAACGACATACTAACAACTACACACATAGTTTTGGATTTTTACTGTGACCTAAAAAGTATATGGTGTGTTTAATAGTTTTTGTGTAGTGTTTTTTGTTCAACAAGTGCTGTCTTTGAGCTGAACACATTTGTTTCAGTAGTCGCCGTTCTAATCCAAACTGTAGTACTTTTAAAAAAAGACGCTCAATATCTGTCATGGAACTCAAAGTGAGTAATTACTCTAATTAACAGCCTTTTCATATGACATATTGGCAATCTATTCCTGAGTGCACAGAACTGTGAGTTTGAGTGTGTGTGTGTGCGTGTGTGTGTGTGTGTACCTGTAGCAGATGAGTTTTGGCTGCAATGGGGAGGCCTGGCATGGCTATCATGCACGTGTATGTGTGTGTGTGTGTGTGTGTGTGTGTGTGTGTGAGAGAGATGTGTGATGCACGCTCGCCAGAGATGTTTGTGCTGTTTTGAAGGGTGTGTAAATTAGATGCCTGTCCAGTGCCACGCCAATCCACATCACACCCCCCCCCCCCTCCCCTCCCCCCCCCCCGACCTCACACACACACACACACACACACACACACACACACACACACACACACACACCATCTCCACCCCAGCTCTCTCGCGTTGCTTTCCAGTCACGTCAGGGGCTGCGGCTAAAGGCTGCTCTGTGACATTGAGAGACCTGTCGAAAGTGTCTGGACTTATTTCATGTAAGATACCCCAGCCATTAGCTCACACTGACCTTTAGTACAATTTCATTCTGTCAGATTCACACCCTCCCCAGCGCCTCCCTCTATGTGCATGTCTGTGTGTGTGAGTGTGTGTGTGTCTGTGTGTGTATGCATGTATGTGAGCATGTCTGTGTGTGTGCGCATGCTCGCACACACCTGTGAGTGCACAAAATAAGAATAAAAAAAAGGAATCCATTTCACCTGGAAACAGAGCATACCTGGATGCTGTAGGGGAGAAGGTTTTATACCCCCGCCCCCCTCCCCAAACGATAATCGCATACTTACAAACACTTGCAAATGTACACGGACACACACATTTGTAGTGCGTTTTTTAAAATCCTCCGTAATTGAAAATTAATTCAGCAGACGTCCAGAGAAATCGATAAAGAATTAATGAAGGGAAAGAGGGAGTCATTAAAGGCAATAAAGCCAGGGCTCATGATGAAGATGGCATCAGAGCAGGGGGGGGGGGGGGTAGTGGGGGGGGGGGGGGGGGGGCAGACAGAGACAGACAGAGGGCTGGTGTCACTCCAGTACCGGGCCAGGCTCGTAAAAATGACACAGATGCCAGGAGAAATAGATATAATCAAACACAAGGCAGCCTGACTCACCCCACCCCCAAATATGATTCCATCTTTATCTCGTATCCCCTTTCCTAATGGCGGGAAATGTCTGCCACAGGTCCGACTCAATGAGCAGATTTTTTTTCCCCCCTTGGTGTGTGTTGATTATTTTGAGTGGGCAATCATGAACACGCTCCGCAAATTAAGCAGAAAAGTATTTTCATATGTTGTGGTGCATTTGCATACTCTGTTTCCTCTCCCCTCTCTCTCTCTCTCCCTCCCTCTCTCTCTCTCTCCCTCTCTCTCCCTCTCCCTCCCTCCCTTTCTCTCTCTCTCCCTCCTTCTCTCCCTCTCTCTCTCTGGGTGCTTTGTGTCTGGCCCCAGCTGTGGGACATATCAGGCCTTTAAATCAGGCTGCTCGTTGCTGCTAGTGCTAGGCTAGCGGCTAGCGGCTGCGGGGGCACTCTCGGGCTGCCTCCCTGACAAAAGGCGCTCATCTCCGGCCATAAAGCTGCCAGGCAGGGCCTCCGCAGGAGCCGCCGGCATCCAGGGCCGGCTTAATGGGCAGCGCGCTGCGGGTGTGGGTAATATTGTTGGATAAATGATTATTGATTAGATAAAGGTTGAGATAATCATTAGCCTTCATCCATTTTTACCCACTCCCCATGACCTTTACGCCTCTTGCTCCGATCCGATCGGATTTTTTCATATGATGATTTGATCATCTCTCTCTCACACACACACACACACACACACACACACACACACACACAGAGCACCACAAGACAGAGAGGCTTCGAGATTTAGATAGAGAGAAAGATAGAGAGACACAGAGAGAGACAGAGAGAGAGAGGAGGTAGCAGCTGGGTCTCTGCATATCTGACACCTGTTTGGGTTTCTGAGATGAATAGTGTCTCTGCCTCTGCTCTTTGTCTCTACTCCTGCCTTAACTTCCAATGGTACTATCAATGCCGTTTATGTGTACGTGAGTGAGGGTGTTATATGACTGTATCATTTTGTTTATCAATTCCCACTAAGGCACACTTCAGCATAGCCCATCATAACGATCTAAGCATTACAAAAAGACTGCAAATCATGCCTTCATCTCATTTCCTGCCATGCATAAGAGGAAATAACAAATCCCCGAAGACCTCAAAGTGAAATGTTCACATATCTGCATCGTTACTGTTACTATTTGAGATATATACAGTGGATACACACATACTGTACTCGCAGCAGGAACATGAAATGCTAGCATGCTGTAACACACATTAAAACGCTGTCTGTATAGCAGCATCCCTATTTATTGAATTACTCCGAGATTCCCTCTTAATCGAAGTTTAACTAACTCCAGATCCTGGCTCACATCTGCGCGCAATCAAGAGAGGAAATCCGTTGCTTCTCCTTTGTTCTATTTATTCACAGAGCCATGCTGGAATTGCAGTGTTTATTTAAAGTAATACTGCGTTAAGAACTACTGTGTGAAGAAATGAAACACTTTTATTGGAATACACATTCCCACTCTTAAGCGGTGTTTGGGAGGCGAATAAAAAGGTCTGTGCTCTCTTCTGCGCTCAAGTGTTGCAGGACCGTCTTCCTGTTTTTGCTCTCAGTCATTCTTGTGCACACTGGGGGAGCCCGAACATCAACAAT
>NC_085004.1:3367618-3372618 GCF_963854185.1 Sardina pilchardus
AGAGGGAGAGATTGTGTGCGAGTGTGTTGAGGAGGAAAGGGGTTGGGGGGGGTTTGACATGATGAGGAGATGGGAGATGAGTGAGACTTCCGCTTAGCAGAGAGTGATGAGCTATCCCCGTCAGAGGAAGTGCACACCCGCACAGAGAACACACACACACACACACACACACACACACACACACACACACACACACAAAGAAACACAGAAACACATGTGCCTGGGTCTGGATGGCTGAGTGGTGTGTAGGCAATTATGTGTACGTGCGTGCATGCATGTGAGTGAATTGGGGAAGCAATGTGTGCATATGTGCGCATGTGTATGTGTGTGTGTGTGTGTGTGTGTGTGTGTGTGTGTGTGCACGAGAGAGAGAGAGAGAGAGAGAGGGAGTGTGAAAGAGAGAGTCTGTACCCTGGTGCTCATGTCTAACTGAAAAATGACAACAGGCCGACACAATCCACAATCCCTGCTGTCGGGGTGTGTGTGAGGGAATCTGTCTGGATGTAAATGAGGGTGCAAGACAAGAGTGTGTGTGCATATGTGTATCTGTATGGAATTCTATCTCTCTCTCCCTCCCCCCCTCCCTCTCTCTCTATCCCTCTCTCTCTCTCTCTCCCTGCATGTGTACAGTATGTGAGTGTACTCTGGGGGTGAGTGTCCGAAGGTATGCGTGCAGGACTGACCTACAGTAGGAATGCATAAACAGCTGGCAGAATAAACATGCTGACCCTCTCGTTCCTCTGATCTTGTGACTCCTCGGCTCTGCAGAAAAGAGAGAAGAGAAGGGAGGAGAGAAGGAGGGAAGAAGAACAAGAAGAAGAAGAAGAAGAAGAAGAAGAAGGGAGAGAGAGAGGAAAACAAATCATGAAGATCAGATCACACACAGATCAGTGCTAAATCACAAGCAGTGGGTGGGGGGATCCTGGAGCAGCATTAGAGGAAACCCTCGGCACAGATCTATCTGTGTGTGTGTGTGTGTGTGTGTGTGTGTGTGGTGCGCGCGCGCTGACACCGTGCACCGGCTCCGGTGATAAAAAGCCTCTTGTGCCGCCAGGGCAGCCGCGCGCACCACACACACACACACACACACACACACACACACACACACACACACACACACACACACACACGCCTTTGTGTGGCCGCTGCTATTGTGGCCACCCGCTAACACGGGCCGGCCGGAGCACCGCCTCGACTCAGAGGAGATGGGAGAGATGGAGCAAGAGACAGAAAAAGAAAGAAAGAAAGAGAGGGGGAGATAGAGAGATAGAGAGAGAGAGAGGAGAGACATCTGGGCCCTGGAGGGGCCTTGTCCACTAGCGTGGGTGGACGGAGAGAGAGAGGTGTTCCGAGCTTACCTGCTTTCAGAAATAGAGACAAAGGGGCCGCGATGCTGAATTAATGATATGATTATAGTGTCCACTTAATGGTGGTTGCCATGGCACCGGCCGGGAGAGGATTATGATGTGAAGCGGAGCGGTGATTGGCATGGCGACAGCAGCCTTTATTTTTGCTCGCTGACTTAACGCTCATGACCGAACATTGTGATTGCATATTAGAGACATTCACAGGCTTGGTTAAGAGCTTATATGTATTTAAACCATTCACCCCCTCAACAGGCCCCATGCAAAAAAAAAAAATCTTGTGCGTATTTGATTATCGTAGTACATGTTTGCATTTGGTTTGTAAATCTCTCTAAATTCAGAAAATGGGAAGGTTAATTCCCAGGTTTCAGTCTTGTGAGAGGCAATGTCTTGATATCTGATAGGCTAGCCTTCAGTATGCGCTACAAACAGAACAGGGCCTGGCCATGAAAAGTGTTTCTTTCACCTCTCCATTTTGTCAGTCCACTAAAAGGCTTTAGAGATGACTCTTGGTTTTAACAAGCTGTAGTAATACAAAAGATTGAGAGGATTTTTTGTGCAGCAAGCTGGGCGAAAGCAAGCTGGGAGAGGGAGCAAGAAATGGACTCCAGCAAATTTAGAGCTTAGATCTAAATTACAGTCCTTTTCACTCATTTTTATTCTGTTCTGACTAATGGCGTTATCAGACTATAAAACACTGCAATTCCACAGCTAAGTGCTTTTCCCCATGGCTGCAAACACTGGCCTCGGCCCAAATACAGCCGAGGGGATTTTTGTGTTGCATTAATTTATCGTGATCACATAGTTTGCTGACATTTTACATGACATTCAACAGGACGAGGGTGTGTTGGGCACAATTGAAAATGGTGTAGAGGCCAGAACAACATACAGGACATTGTCTTGTGTGTGTGTGTGTGTGTGTGTGTGTGTGTGTGTGTGTGTGTGTGTGTGTGTGTGTGTGTGTGTGTGTGTGTGTGTGTGTGTACATCTATGTGCATCAGTGTGTGAGTATGTACTGTGTATATAACTAAGTTTGTACGTGTTTACCTTTTGCTGTGTGTGTTCAATAAACAGAGATGTACACTTCCTATACTCAAGCTGAAGTATAGATAGAAACAGACAGGTAAAAGTATAAGCACTAATTCACAAGTACTAAGTCAGTAATGTAGAGAACTATTTCAACTTCTTTACTCAAGTGAAAGTAACATAGCATGGGGTCTAAATGTACTCAAAATAAAAGTAAGTATCTGTGCCTTCTTAGCCTACCTGTAATCATTCATCCAGTCTTTTGTTTCATTTCACCTACATTCTACTTTTGTCTTTTTTACGATATGCCCTTGATATATTTATTTCCATCTTCACTGGAAGACATTGTTTTTACTATGACATACAAAAGTATTTTCTCAGCACTGCTAGACACTGGAGTCCGTTTCTGAGCATGGAGTGTAACCCTTCCCAATACTGTATGTAGGTAAAGGTATTAGGCTGCTAGCCTACACGTTTTTGTTTGTGTGGTAGACTATTATAATAGAGTGTGTGAATAAGAAGTAAAAGACAAATAAATGTTTTCCTTCATCATATAACCATTATCTTTACACAATGGCCCGTGCATATGTAAAAGCATTAACATATGAAGAGTAGAAAGCACCGATATCACTGTTGAAATGTATGTGAGTGAAAGTCATAAGTTGCCAGAAAAAGACTTGCTCCAGTAAAGTAGACAGCTGAAAAGGCATTTGAGCTTCATTAGGCCTACTTCTCACCTCTGTCAATAAGCCAACACACCTATGGTCATGTAGTATGCTCCGTATGTTTCTTTATAGAATGTGCTAGAAGTCTCATTGGCCTGAGTGTGGGGAGCTGCGCTGATCAGCTACATGGAGACCCAGTGGTGCTGAGACACACGGCCCTTCTGGATCAGTAGGCTGCATGGAGGCCCAGTGGTGCTGAGACACACGGCCCTTCTGGATCAGTAGGCTGCATGGAGGCCCAGTGGTGCTGAGACACACGGCCCTTCTGGATCAGTAGGCTGCATGGAGGCCCAGTCAGTGGTGCTGAGACACACGGCCCTTCTGGATCAGTAGGCTGCATGGAGGCCCAGTGGTGCTGAGACACGGCCCTTCTGGATCAGTAGGCTGCATTTGCACCCAATCTGTGCAGCCTGAGCAGCCTGTAGACTATAGAGCTAGCAGCAGCAGCACTACTCCTGATTGCAGTGGATATAGGGCAGTAGGTTAGAGATCTCCGTCTGGTGTGCTCTCCTGAACACACTTCCCCTCTCCGTCCCCCTCTCTCCCTCTCTCTTCCACTCTCCCTCTCTCCCTCTCTCCTCCTCCTGGGCACCTGCTCTCATATAAGGCTCACACACAATCGTCAGTTCCTCCCCGACTCCCTCCCTCCCTCCCTCCCCCTCTCCTCCTCTCTCCTCCTCTCTCGGCGTGGGGTCTTTGTTCTAGCCCACAGGCTGCTCAGTGACCCCTGCTTCTCCCAGTTGCCCTCTGACTCCCAGCACTTCCCCTTTGGAGCGCGCTCTCTCCTCTCTCCTCTCTCCTCTCTCCTCTCTCCTCTCTCCGGCCCGGCCAGGCCACGGCGCCGCGCTCTCAGGCACCTGTCCTCCGCTAGATCATCCCTCTGATCCGCCGCGCTCAAAGGACGGATTTAGCCGTGAGAAAGCGGCCCGGCCCCCGCCGGGTCAGAGTGGACGTGGTCATCTGTGGTCATCGGGCCGGAGGAACCCCCCCCCCCTCACAAATCCCCGGCGAGCCACAAAAGAGCAGCTCCGGCGTGTCGGCTCTGAGACTCCGGCTTAGAGATGATCCCCCCGCCGGGAGCCTGCGTCTCCAAGAGAAGGGGAGCGCTCTCCGTGCACACACACCTCCACTCTGATGCGCTCTATACTCACGCCAGCAGGTCCCATTCCCCTGCACACACACACACACACACACACACACACACACACACACACACACACCTCCACTCTGATGCGCTCACCAACGCCCTGCTATACTCACGCCAGCAGGTCCCATTCCCCTGCACACACACACACACACACACCTCCACTCTGATCCACTCACCAATGCCCTGCTATACTCAACGCCAGCAGGTCCCATTCCCCTACACACACACTCTCTCTCTCTCCCTCTCCGCCTCTGTTCTGCAGTTTGGCCTCGCACTCACCAACGCATCGACATTAATATATTGACGTCTGTCGCTGAGTTTGATAACGCCTCTCGGAAATTGCGCTAAAAAGGGGGAAAACGGCACACACCCCGGGGGAGCAAAGCCATAAAGCGAGCGGTATGAATCATTCAGCGCTTCTGATGGCTGTCATGACATCTCTCTGTCTTGAGGAACACTCATTTGTCTCGGGAGTGTGGGGGCATGTGGGGCGCGAGAGCGTGGCGCGGGGTGAGGGGTGAGGGGCATCCTCGTCCAGGAGGGCTGGCTGCGGCGTGGCGTGTGTGTGTGTGTGTGTGTGTGTGTGTGTGTGTGCGTGGCGTGGCGTGGGTCGGCGTTGGCGCGCGCTAATGCGGAGTGGCAGGGAGCATACAGTGCCCGGTCCAGCGGTGTCAGATTTGATAGCGTCTGCGCGGCGCCACGGGGACGCTAATCACTGGCTTGTAAAGGAGCGGCTGC
>NC_085004.1:3377618-3385118 GCF_963854185.1 Sardina pilchardus
GCATGTCGAACCAACAGCAATGCTATGTGTACAAGGGCCATCAAGTATGTATGTGTGCATCCGTGTGTGTGTGTGTGTGTGTGTGTGTGTGTGAGAGAGAGAGAGAGAGTGAGTGAGTGAGAGCGAGAGAGAGAGAGACGAATGGAGAGGATGGAGAGGAAAGTGTGCGTGTGTGTGTGTGTGTGTGCATGTGTGTGTGGTTCCCACTGCCAAAAGCTCAGCTTCAGCACTGCTGAAACATCACCAGGCTGAGAGGGCTGTGACACGGGCCCAGCTGATCTAATGGGTTAATGTATTAATTTCTCGCCCACTCTCCTCAAAAACATAAATCAAGCACAGCAAAATACCAGCCTGTGTTTTGACTGGTCCAATCCTCTTTGACCTCTGCCAATTTTTATCTCATTTTGGCTTAACTTTGTAGATCAGACTTTAATTTTGAAGCGGCTCTCCTGGACAGTGATGAATAGGGTACATCAAGGAGGGCTTAAATTACCCTCTCCCTGGTGGCAACAGATCGGGAGGTGCTGGTGTGTGTGTGTGTGTGTGTGTGTGTGTATGTGTGTGTGTGTGTGTGTAGTGTGTGGTGGGGTGTGGTGTATGTGTGTGTGTATGTGTGTGTGTGTGGCGGAGGGGTGCTCTGTGACCTAGTAACAGACAGCGAAAGAGGGCTGGTCAGCATTTGCCCTCTCAACCCTGCAAGCTAGCACACCCAAAGCGGGAGGGTGTCAGGAGACACACACACACACACACACACACACACACAAATAAATAAATAAATAAGTAAGTAAGTAAGTAGATAAATAAATAAATAAAATAATACGAAATACAAAGAAAAAAACACTCCCTGCCACTTCCGGCAGATCTGTGTATGTGATAGTATTAACATTACATGTTGGATAGAGACACTCAGGAAACTTTGAGAGACAATTTTCAAGTACTTCACTCCTTGCCTAATTATGAATAACTCAGAGCATGCAGCGTAGACTGAAGGTTTCAGCACTACGGTCACTCACACTGAATGTTCATTGTGCTATATTTTTCTAAAGAAGAAATTGTAAAGAAGAAAATTGATAAGAAAGAAAGAAAGGAAGACAGGAAGGAAAGAAGAAAATATAACAGTGATAAATCCTGGACAGCTTTCATGATATGGGGAGTATCTCTTAATTTTCAGTTTTTAAGCTTTTCATTGAACATTTTCATTTGATAGATTCTTTCCTTTTTCCTGTTACAAACTCTGGGAACTCTAGGACAAAACAAATCATTATAGATTTGAGGGCCATTAGCAATGGTTACCTTTTTGTTTTTAAAGGTGACCAAATACACCCCCTCCATCGCCCCCCCGAAAAGCGCACTTGTGCCATGCCTCTCTCTAGTCTAGAACAAGTGCTGCTGTGAAGATACGAGCATCCGGCGAGCGTATCATCTTCGCCACTGCACTCACCGTCAGCCGAGCCTGGAGTCTAGCCCTCCACCATAGTTGGTTTGTTCATTCATTCGTTTTAAACTCGGCTTCAATTCATTGCATTTCCCCTGTTTAGACATTTCCCACAGGCGGAACATACAGACACATGAACACCTCTACTCGAAACCACAAAGCTGCTTTGGCACCTCGGCGTAGCACGGTTCGGTCGCTATCATATGACCTAACCGACCCCGGCGGTACGCAGCTGACTCCTCAGCCAACACGGGAGTCTATTGCACATATTCCCTAGAGAAGCGATGGTCACAGCAGCGGCAATTATTAACCTTTATGCGCAAGAGATGCTATCTCAAACAGCGGGTTACGGGAGCTTTATGTAAGCCTCTGGTGTGTGGTTATATGCCAGTGATGGGTTGGCACGCTCTCAGCTGCGCGCTACTAGAGATGCTCTACTACCTCCTTCTTCAACTAATTACTGTGCTGCTTCTCATGCGACTAGCCAGGGAATATCGATTACATCGAACTGCGCTCTGTTACACAAAAATGCAGCAATATGTTTGTTTGATGAAAGGGTAAATAGCCAACAAGAGCCTCACCGGTAATAACTCCTGCACTTCCTCCTTAGTTGTAAGTGCATTCTGGAATAGTTTTGGCATGAGGACTGTACTTTTTTTTCATCTGAGAAGGATGCTGAACAACTTGATCGATGGATATTAGGTCCTGGGGCCTCTGATATTTCTGATACTGCCTGACTTGTGCTGGTATAAACTTTTTGTTAAAGACGAGTTTGAAGAGGAAAAAAGAAAAAGATAAAACTCGAATTTATGACATTATTGTAGCCTATGGCTTCAGTTGCTTTTTAGTTATTAGCGAGAGTGCATGCATTTTAACATGGTGAAATGAGTAAAAGTATAGCCTAATATTTTATGCGATTAACTTCAGTCGATTTGGTCATTTCAAGATGATGTTCCGTCACAGAGCACCGATTACTGTACAAATAACTCCGTTAATAACATGCATACGTTTTATAGATCTCACAAATATGTATTGTCTTCCGCATAGATGGACTCATTGATGCTAGTAATGAAATATTTGTGATGTAATGTCCCAGCAGTTTTTCATTCGATTACACGGAAAGTTGTAATACTCAAAAAGACCAAATAATTGCCATTATTGCAAGAAGCATCATTTTCGGTATTAGTAAGATTTAATTTCAAAAGTTCGATTACACATTTGACAAAGAAGCATAAACAGACATTTTATATCAGTCTTCCGTTGATATGAAATACAAATAGGTTACCATGTCAAGATTTAAGTCAAAGCAAAAAAGTGCTGTTGGCAAAGTTTTTTAAAAATAAATATATATTCCAGGGACTTGAAAGCAGTCTCAAATATTTTGAGTAAGCGACACCTATACTTAAACTATCCATTTAAGGTGTAACCTTTGAAATTCGTCTGTATTTATTACAGTCATTCATGACACGTTTTTTTTCAAATGCCTCTTTAAGCCAGGAATTATATATTTCTGAAAAAAATATAGGCCTATATATTTTTACTGTCTAGCAGGACTTAAGGTATACGCGTAGTCATATTCAATTAGAAATGTATGACTGTTGCCTATAGTTAAAAAGTAAACATTACATACAAGAAATACCCCATCATTAGCTTGCCTGTTGTACTTACCTGCAAAACATTCATAATCAACAACATCCAAGCCTTATCGGACGTGGATCTAAAAATCTGTCTGATTTCGGGACTGTAGGCAAAGTTTCTCACACTGCAGTGCACTAAGAACAATGAAAACAGTCTATTCTTTATAGCAAGGTAGCCTAAGTATGATGACAACTTAACTGTACAATCTAAATCTGTACGCAATTAAACGTTGTAGTCTAGACATATCATGGTTAGCTCGTAGCCCATCACAAAGCTTCTATTTGAGAGTAAAGAACCATTCTTGCTTAGATTTAACTGGTCTGAAAGTTATTTTTAAATAAGATAGAGCCATAGGGGTCCACCATAGAAGAGCTAAATGAAATGCACACCTCTCCTTAAATTAAATACATACTTCAGTCTAGCCTATATAGGAGATGCTTCAACGAGAAGACCTCTTGTGACTATTTGTGTGCCAAAATACAACATGGACTGGTTAGAAAATATTGTCTTTGGTGAATATTTTATTGAATGGATAAAGGTGACTAATATTCAGTTTTGAGATTTTGGACTGCAACAAAAACTTTACAACAAAACTATTTTGACAAAAGAAACCAGTTCAACCCGTGATACTTGTGTAATTTCTGATACAAATACACGTATGTGTAGCCTATACAGTTACAAAGTGAGCTGCGGAGGTGAGATGGTGCGGAGGTGAGCAACCAAGCAAGGTGTGGAAATGCAACCTATTCCACCATCGTTAAATAGCCTTTGGTTACATCGAGACATGTTCAAATAACTAAACACTTAAAGTCAGTTTAAAACACTAGCAGGAGTTAAAGAAGTTGTAGGCCTACGCATACGTTATGATCAAAATGTCTGCTGCCAAATCAAGCCGGAGAGGTGAGTATGGAAGGGATAGGGGAGATCAGAAGTGGGTAGTGCGCAAAGAATGCGCTCTCTTCGTGCACTCGCTCGTTTTCGAGAGAGAAATTATATTTCTTTCTCATGATGAAAAGAGCTTCGTCCTTTGACAGGAACGCTAAAGTAACAATACCAAGTTATCATGAGGCAACTAAAAGTCGTTCAAACAATGCATGCACAAGTAATTAAAGGTAGGCTGTGATGTGTACAGTGATGTCATTTTTTTTACTCTTAAGCCTCAAATCCATACAACATAAAATTCATACAGCAGCCACCATTTTGGTCAATTTCAACGTCATTGTTGAAAAGCAGATACCACAACATCAGCTACTCAAAAGTTTTGAGGCTACAGGCTACAGTTTGATCAATGCATATAACAATGCAAGGTACAAGGTATGATAATGCAGTGCATTATTTTTTCTTATTCCATTTTTAAGTCCCTCCAAAAGAGACTGAACTTTATATTGCACAAAAACTGACGTCACTTGAAGTTCATCAACCCTCTCCATTTACAGACAGACACATAACATGACACACTAGTGCTAACACAGAATAGAACCCACTGGGAACGATGATGAATGTGTATGCTACATTTTAATATAGAGTATTTGGTTAGGTTAAATGGTTATAAACAGAGTACGACTAAGAATAAGACGTTCTTATGGAATACATATAAACATCATGATTTAGGCCTCATCGCCCAGTTAAAAGGCAAAGGCCTATTTTAAACATTACAGATACATATGATAGTGAAATGTTGAAATCTAGACCGTGAATGATACCGTGATTCCTACTTTGCTCAGGCAATGCAGTAGCCTACACACACTATCTCTCTCTCTCACACACACACACACACACACACACACACACACACAAATAAAGAGAGAGAGAGCGAGAGAGAGAACACACACACACACACACACACACACACACACACACACACACACACACACACACACACACACACACACACACACACACACACACACACACACACACACGGGCGCGCGCGCATACACCGCTATTTTAAGATGCCATAGTCAACTTCATTATTCTGTATTCTTTTCTTCAATGCCAAGGCAGCGTTATCAGCAACGTTAGGTAGACACAGGAGGTCAATATTCATTGTTTTTTTCCACTCAGAAAATTCCAAGTACATAATTTAAATTCTGATTTTATATTTCAAAAGCATTCTAGTAAATCCCGTGTGGAGAATATTCCAGTTGTCCGTATAGGTTTGCATGTTGCATTTGCTGTTCTTCGTGGATGCCAGTGCGAGGTGGATAACAAAAGTAACACGAAATAATCAGGCTGTTCGTCCTCACAGTCAGACTACATACTTCAGTTGAGCACCAGTACTTTCATTACAGAACTTGTAGCCTCTTCACTGGTGCGCCATGACATGCTTTTGAGATTTTATTTTCCAGAAGAAAACCAATGCACACTTTTACTGACAGCCTAATGTGTTTCTTTAAACACACGACATGTTACCTTAAATTTACTTCATCAGGATATGCATGATTGAAGTGTTCAACCCCTATTTCAAATAAAGCCTAATATGCCTTAACAAAGTGGCCTTTTGTCAAAGACAACTTCGCCTTTCATGTACGTGTAGTAATCAAAGCACTTACTGACAAGCTTAAATACAATATATTTGTGGTACCATACAATTTCTTCACGACCTCTTGACTTATTTGAAATTTTAGAATGGAATGTCATAGGAATAAACCAGGTCTGAAAAACTTTGAATAAGGTTTGAAACTGTTTACATGTATGACGATTCTGTTTCAAACGAGATCGCGCTCTGTAGAGCTATGCAACCTGACTCCGGGGGAAAACGTTGTTTTTTATTTAAATTTGTTTCAAAACGTTGCTTTAGCGATAGACAATCGGCGGTATTTAGTTTCTCTTAACCTATTTGGAATATATTGCTTGCAAGATAACAGTGCGTTTCCATGCAATACACTGAGCTCTCGTAGCTGTGCTGAGGCAAGTTGACCAGCATTGTAGCGACTCCGCACGGAGACGTGCTGCCTGTACTGTCTGAGAGGGTATTGTCGTTGCAAATGTGCGGCGTATGACACTGATGGATGCGCCAATGGTTAGACGGACAGATGCTTGGGCGGATCTAACGGCATGCAGTGCAGTAACAGCACACGACGCGAGATTGGGCAAAAACATCCCGATTCGGTGAAAGACTGGTCTTTTTCGTCCCCCCGCAAGCTTGGCGCACGGAGAGATTTTGATGCCATCGAGCGAGTCCCCTGTTCCTCACAGGGCTCGATACTGTTCCCTCTGCAGTTACATATTCTTGACTATTGACTTGATACGAGAGGCCTTGCAACATGGCAATGACACGGACTTGAACACAATCGGCAAGAAGAAACAGTTTTTTCTCAACTCACCATTCGCTTGTTTTCGAGACAATAACTCGCACTTTCCGACCGCTTCCTCTGCTTTTCCAACGGAGAGAGGACAATCGCATTCTCATCCTACAGATGATCTGAAAAAAAAAATAAAAAAATCCGGACAACTTACCTACCTTGACATTCTAAAAAAGTATTCAGATCGACGTTACTCACTGTAACTTTTCTGCGTTAAACCAGATTATATTTATTTAGCCTAACACAGAAGTAACGGCTACTTGTGATGACCCCGACTATTAAAGAACTGGAATATTTTGATCACTTTCACCTTACCGTTTAAAAAACACTGTTCCTTTCCATTCTGTATTAACCGAAACAAGGAAAACGTTTGATACGGAATTTGTGACTGACTTTTGAAACGAAGAAGGCATCTTGGAGCTAAGAAGTCGTGTGTGATTCGCTCTTGCTGTTTTTAAATACCTGCTATCAACCACACAAAGAAGGGGAAAAGTGCCATTAGCGGCCAAGAAAGTGTTTGGCAATAGCTACTGATCCATGCTCTCACAGCAGCTGAAGCACAGCAAGAGTCCATCCCCTCCTTCTGATGTACATTATTACAACAAGGGATACCCAATCAAGCACGTATCTCATCGATTCCCACCGCTCTCACTGGATTTTGAACGCGCTTGGACAAAATAGCCGAGCGAGCCAGCCAGCGTGCGGACGACAAGTGTGGTTATTTCTCCATACGGCTACAGCTTTTCCATTATTTCCCATTATAACCAAGACGGACATTTGAAAGGCGATAGGGACTTTGACTCTTGGATTTTCATACGATGGTATCAGTAACACACTGAGGTTGTCCTGCTGTTTTTTTTTTCTTCTTTTCAAATTGCGTGCGGTTTCTGAGATCGGATTCCTGATGGATAACGTACTCAATCAACCGATCGAGTAAGTATTCATTTAGAAAGCATAACGTTTCCTTTGTGGACCATTTTTTCAAAAGTAAAGTGTTTTCTGTATGTCATATATCTAGGCTATCTCACAAGTAGGGTTGCTACCTTCATGCATCTCCCATATAGCCTTCATAGGAGTTTATTTTTCTTTGATGCTTGCATGTATATTTCAAGTGTCAATCAT
>NC_085004.1:3390118-3400118 GCF_963854185.1 Sardina pilchardus
CCAACTGGACCACTTCAAAATGCTCATTACTTGTTACTCACCTCAGATCCTGGAGTTTGATAGTGTCGGCTTGAGGTAGGCTTTCAGCAAGAACCTGAAGATTGGGATTGATTTGGTATTATTTGCTAAGGTTTTCAACAGCAGGATTGATGTTGTCTGCAGATGGAAATGACGCAATGGAAAAGAGAAACAAATGGTGCTGTCGGCTGCTTTAAAAATGACTGCCCAGTCAAATGTAGCTGTAAGTACAACTGCTTAGGGTCTGAGTGCGCGACGTCAACATTACGACTTATGAAAGGACAATATAATTTGAGCAGAGTGACTCAGTTGAAAGGTTTGATGTTAGCATGCCCTCTCTCTCCCTCCCCTTCTCTCTCTCTCTCTCTCTCTCTCTCTCTCTCACACTCTCCCTTTCTCGGCATGGCGCCCCCTCCTTTAGGTGGCTACTCGGAGGCCTTGCTCTGTGGATTATGGGCCCTGTGTTAGCCTTGCTCTCACATTGCTCCCCAAAGCCCTGCTCTCCCAGGCAGCCGACTGACACTATGATTAGTTATGGCCGTCCTCTGCCTTTTTCACCGCCAGAAGTGAGCAACAATGAAGGGGGCTAAGAGTGGAGGAAGGCTGAGAAAGAGTGAGAGAGAGAGAGGGGGAAAGAGGAAGGGGTAGGGGGAAAAGCTGAATAACCTTGCAGCAAGTGTGAGATAGATGGATTGAGAGGGAGGGAGGGAGGGAGGGAGACGAAAGGGAGGGAAAGTTCCTCTTCCCGTGGATCTACGGCGGGGCTGATGGTTGATAAACAGAATTTTTTTCTGGAATCTTCCGTCATGGCTCCCATTAGCCTGACAGCTGTCAATTAGAGCTCCCTTGGTCTCGCGGGCTGCAGTTTATTGCAGGCGGTTGATGCTGTCATTTCGCTCACAGTTTCGCCTTGAGCGTTATCACGAGCGCTGAAACAGTCAATAGCTGATGCATCAGCAGTTATTTCTTAAATTGGCTCACAAGGCTGCATCCTTCCCTCATTTTTTTCCTACCCCCCCTTTCTCTCCCTCTCTCTTTCTCTGTCTCTCTTCCCCTCCACCCTCTCTTCTCCAAAGATTGTTTTGTGAATAGATGGCGATGAATTGCGACTGCAGCAGGGTTAGTGAGAGTGCAGCCGTGAGGGCGACGCGATGCAGTGCGCACACACACACACACTCTCTCTCTCTCACACACACACACACACGACACAAAACATAAACATGCACATGTGCTGAGATGCACACATTCATATACACTTTGTTTTACAGACCTTAAAAAATAAATTAGATACACATCAAACAGCTACCGTGTCTGCCTTGAAATCACTCCGTAATAATTGTATAACAATCATCTGTGCTTGCTAGTGTATATTGAGGAATGTTGAGTTCAAGCATGCAGATTTTATAAATTACTCATTTGGCTAGTTGGCTATTTACGGAATGGAGCCTATGTTCCGTGTTACTGATTAAATACATTACTAGCTTTATACGTTCACGCCAGGAGAGCCAATCAAATTGATTTGGAAATGAGAGAATATAGCACTCAAGGTGTGTTTTCTATGGCAGCCCTGGAAGGACACAGCAGGGAATTATATTTCTGAAATACTGTTGCATTATCTGGCAACAGTTCTGCTACCTTGCCATACTTTAGCCTTTGCAGCCAGGTTTGGCGTTGCGTCACAATGGTATATTGTTTCTCTGCAATAATATTGTGTCCCCTCCAGACTATTGCAAAGGAAATGTGAATGTACTCTGAGATAACACGCAACCAAATCAGACAAAATAAACTAAGATAAAAGATCTACACCAGCAACAGTATTTTAATCTGAACTAACCTCACTGATGTTATCTACACAATGTTAAAAGTGGAGAGTAACTTCACTTTGTCCACATCTTCATAAATGTAACAAGAAAAAAAAAAAAAAGTAATGCTTGTGGTTGCTTAGATAGACATATTCATCCCTAGTCAAGTTGCTATGGAATGAAATGCTTTAAAAATAGATTTGCCTTTGGGCATCTATTTTTTGTGAATCCCTTTTAACATAAACATGTGATTTTCCTCTCTCTGAGGACAGTGACGTTTGGAGGGATGTGGTGGGCTTACGAGGTACTTGTAGATGTGCAAAATAAGATGTTACCTATTATAAGCTGCTCAATATTCTCTTATATACCAAGGTATATTTTTTTGCGAGGTTTAATAAGTTAATGCCTTTTCAGATCGGTGATGCCGGTGATAGCAATATTAATGTAAGCATTCTATGAATTTCGACTGGTATTCAAAAGCATTTTCACACATGACTGAAACAGACTTTCATACTCTGTCGTTTAAAGTGTTCACCTCCCCTAATCCTTTCCACTTCTTTCCCCACCTCTCTCTGCATGGGAGGACTCCTATTTTAATTAATTAATGATTATCAGTTTCTTTGTCGCCCCATGATTAGAGAATCATGTCGTCTATTAAACACTATTATTAAAACGTGCGATGAACTTCCTCATTATTCCGTGGTGATTAGTGATTGGGCAGGACACCCCACTGGGAGGGCTGATTTGCTGGCGGCCCAAGCCTGACGCACTCTGGGAAACGGCTCCTCATTTGGGACAGCGCGTCGGAGGAAACAGGAAATTGAGAGGGTTTCTGGGATCTCTGTGCTTCCCGTGCCAAGCTAGCCACTTATTTTCGTGCTCGTACAGTACTGCCACATTCCAAAAAGCCTCCCCCCCCCCCCCGCAAACACACACATTCACACACACACTAGGCTGGCTGTGATTTCACTATGCTAGCGAATTGCCTTTTCAAAAAGCCTCACAAGCTGATTTTGTCCCAAAACATCTCTCTCCCCCTTTCTCTCTCTCTCTCTCTCACTTCCACACACACACACACACACACACCCCTCCACTCCTGCTCCATCTGAAGCGATAGCATGGCTCTTTGTGTGAAGTGTGTATCAGGGCAGTGTGCAGGTTTTGCAGACTCTGGCAGTGAAGTTGCACGAGGGGATTAAATCTCCCAGAAGCCCCGCATGCACTGTGAAATATGGCCTTGTGGAAGTAATCCCTGTCTGTGTTGTTGTCATGTAGAGGGGAGAGGAAAGGCCAAGACTGGGCTGAGAGGGGTGGGGGGTTGGTGTGTGTGTGTGTGTGTGGGGGGGGGGGGGGGTCGAGACAGTGAGTTTGGAGGGATGAGGGGAAGGGTGGGGAGGGAGGGAGAGGGTGGGGGCAGGCCGTTGTGGAGCGCGGCAGGGGTAGAGGGGTAGGGTTCTGACTGTCGTTTGGGACAGCCTCCAGGTCTGGGTTTCTTCTTTCTGTACATGTACATGTGTGTGTGTGTGTGTGTGTGTGTGTGTGTGTGTGTGTGTGTGTGTGTGTAGGGGTGTGTGTGTGTCTGTGCATGTCTGCACCCGAGTGGCAGGAGGCCCATTCTTTCCCCCGGTGCAAATCCCCCTCCTCCTTTTACGGGTGAAACTGACAGCCATCCGTCATGCCTGTGTTTGTGTGTGTGTGTGTGTGTGTGTGAGTGAGAGAGAGAGCGAGCGAGGGGAGAGAGGGAGCGACGCGGGCGCATTTTGATGGCTGATGGCTGATGGCGCGGGTGCCTGTGATGAAAGGCAGGGCAGGGGGAGAGGCAGGCAGAGAGAGGCCCTCGTAATCAGGGCCAGCCAGGGCCCTGACATCCCTCTCAGGCCTGACAGGCCCCTTCCTCTTCCTCCTCTCTCCTCCTCTCTCCTCTCTGCTCCGCGCCGCGCCTCCCGCGCCACAACACACCGCCGGCAGACGGCCTCAAACGCCCGCGCTCCCTTCGCCTCCCCTCAGCCCCTGATCAGTCTCAGATGCGAGGCATTATCCCTCCTCCTTCTCCTTCTCCTGCTCCTCACCACCTCCTCCTCCTCCTCCACCTCCTCCAGCGCCGCCGCCGCCGCCACCGCCGCCACGCCTCCTCCTCATCTCCTGCTCTCCGCACTGGTGTCTTTTTTTTCCCTTTTCTTTAATGAGGCAGAGGAAAAAGAGGGGGACCAGGAAAGAGTAAGGGTAGGGGTGTGTGTGTGTGTGTGCGTGTGTGTGTGTGTGTGTGTGGTGGTGGTGAGGGGTGACGCTGTGGTCTTAGGTGGGGGTCCTTGTCTTTCATTTGTGTTTGTGTTACCATCTGCATGGTGTTTGTGTGTGTGTGTGTGTGTGTGTGCGTGTGTGTGGTGAGTCTGTACCTCTTTGCATACCTCTTTGTATTAGTGTGTGTGCTTTTTTATCTGGGGTGGTGCTGTGCGGTGTGTGAGCATTTTCCCCTTCCTTGGCAAATACAGGCAGGTGCAAGCAGAGAGAGAGAGAGAGAGAGAGAGAGAGAGAGAGAGAGAGAGAGAGAGAGAGAGAGAAAGGGAGGGAGAGAGAGAGAAAGAGAGAGAGAGGGAGTGAGTGAGTGAGTGTGAGAGTGAGTGAGTGAGGGAGAGTGCAGCAGAGAGGAAGTCTGTTTTATTTTATACTGCGGGCCTGTTGCTAATTAATGTTTCTTGGTAGGATTCTGTCGGAGTTGAGTAATGTTTTTGATCTTTATGCCTGATAACTGCATACCTAATGAGATTTCAAAGCTTCTCGAGATGTGTGTGTGCTGCTCCCTGCAATTATTGACAGATGCCTTTTCTTCGCCATTGGGTTCTGCACCATAAATCCTTCCCCTGTAATGAGCCTGAGAAGTGCCACCCTGCCAGTGAGCTAATGAAACCGCGTGCGAGAGGTGGGGGCCACCGGGGGATCACGCTTCCCTGACACATTTTTTTCTTTAAATGCACTCTGCAGATGTCAGGGCCCCCACCCCACCCCACCCCACCCCACCCGCCAGCACGTTCAAAAAGAAACGAGAGGAGAAGAGAGGCGAGGAGAGGAGAGGAGAGGAGAGGAGAGCAGAGCGAGTGAGCGAGCGGGTGAACGGGAGCGAGGGAGATGGAGGGAGGATAGAGAGGTGAAAGACAAAAAAAAAATGGAGGGAATGATAACAACACGAAGAGGAAGGAAAATTAGGAATCCCTCTCGGCGTGTGTGTGTTGTGTGTTTGTGTGTGTGACTGTAAGGGAAAGAGGGAAACGGAGAGAGAGAGAGAGAGGGAAAAGAAAGAGAGGGAGGGAGCTAGAGAGGAGAGAGAGAGAGACAGTTTTGGCCTGCGAGGCGATCATGTTTCGGTCCCATGTTAAGGCCATTTGTCTGAGTTACGTAGTTTTTATTTGAAATAGTAGTAGCGTTGTTGCCGAAGTTGACTTTGATTGATAGAACTGCCCTCTAAGCTACTCCGAGCCAGCTTTTTTTAGTTTGCTATTCTCTCTCTCAGTCTCTCTCCTCTCTCTCTCTTCTCTCTCTCTCTCTCTCTCTCTCTCTCTCGCTTTTTTTTTCACTTTAGCCTCACCAATTCTCGTCTCTTCCTCTCAATGAAATCGGAGCAGGGAAAGAGACAGAGACAGAGACAGTGGGAGACAGAAAGATAGAGGAACAGTTAAACAAAAAAAAAAAAACCCTCAACAAGCTGAAATGGTTAAAAGTATAGTGAAGGCACGTTCAGTCACACATATGCACTCCCATGCTCCCACACTGTGGCTTACAGCTGGGACTCCGTTTTGGTATCCTGAAAACGGACAGTCAGTAGTGTGGGAGAAAAGCAAAGAGAGAGAAAGAGAGGGAGAGAGAGGGGGAGAGAGAGAGAAAGAAAGAGAGAGGAGAAGAGAGGCGCTCCATGCCAAACAGTCGATTTCCTCCTCTCCTCGGCATGGTCATACATCATGGACCCACCCTTCTCTCTTGACAGAATGACGCGTGTCATTTATCAAACGGGCCCTTGCCAGAGAGCCCTGCGTGAGGGGCCGTCTTCCTCCCCTCCGAGAGAGAGGAGCCACTGCGGCCGCCATGCCGCGTCTCGGAGGGGGCCGGCGGGGTGGGCCGGGGGTCGTGGGGGGGGGTTGGGGGGGGGGGGGGGGGGAGAGAGGGGTCCGGCGAAGGGCGTGTGGGTGGGGAGAAGGGGCGGTGGGAGGAGGAGGCTGAGGTGAGGGGGGTGGGGAGGGGGGGTCGGCTCTAGTAGTTCCAGTAATAATGTTGCTCAGGCTCTCACATTCCCCTAACCCCTATGTGCGAGATGGGAAAGAATGCCTCTAGACTGTGGGGTGTGTGAAAGTGTGCGAGAGTGCTGGTGTGTGTGTGTGTGTGTGCATGTGTGTGTTTTTTTTACGTGGGTGGAGAGTGAGAGAGACAAGTTTATGAGGTGTGTGTTGGAGGCTGAAGCGGCCTCAGAGTGCAGCATGTGCCTTTAGCACATCTGCCTCGTGAAGCACGGAGTCCCCACTGTGAGTTCAGTCCCATCCTGTGTGTGTGTGTGTGTGTGTGTGTGTGTGTGTGTGTGTGCGCTTTTGTTTTAATTGTGTTTTTATTTGAGAGATGTCTTTGTGTTCCCTCTCTCCTCTCCATCTCATTTTCTCTGTGTTTATTTGTGTGTGTGTGTGTGTGTGTGTGTGTATGTGTGTGTGTGTGTGTGTGTGTGTGTGTGTGTGTGTGTGTGTGTGTGTGTGTGTGTGTGTGTATGTGTGTGTGTGTATGTGTGTGTGTGTGTGTATGTGTGTGTGTGTGTGTGTGTGTGTGTGTGTGTGTGTGTGTGTGTGTGTGTGTGTGTGTGAGGTACCCCTGTGAACACATCTTTGGGACCCTCAGGCTGACAGGTATCACTCAAGAGCCCATTCCACCCTCCTTCACTCCTCCCCTCTCTCTCTCTCTCTCTCTCTCTCCCTCCCTCCCTCTCTCTCTCTCTCAATCTCATGCTCTCTGTCGCTCTTTTTCAGCCCTCTCGAGGGGTTTGCGGGAGTGAATCGGAGCTCTCTCCCTTTCCCATGATTCAAAGGAGCATTACCGAAGATGGATGCTCCTTAAAAAAAGAGATTGATGATGGATACGAGGCTGGCCGTGTCATTCATCATTTTGAATATTATTTAGACTGGCCGTGTAAAGCTGTAACCTGAGCTTTGCTAGGAGTGAGGACTAGAGTGCTGGGCCCTGGACGTGAGGCATCCATGATGGATGGGTCAGCCCGCTCCTTGTTTGTTACCAGATACCAGAGGAGCCGCACTCGTTCACTCACTCAGTCAGTCGCTCAGTCACTCCTAATGCCTGGCTTTTGCCTGAAAGGGTAAAAATAAAACCGAAGGGGTTGAGAGGGGAGGGGGGGGGGGGGGGACAAAAAAACAAATGTTGATGTGTTTGTTTGTCATCACGGTAGGCTAGTAACCCCGGCAACCCCACCCTCTTCCCTTTTTCTGCCCTCCACCACCTCCTCCTCTTCCCGCTCCTTTCTTATGGAAAGGAGTTGACATGTTTCTGCATGAAGTTTTTTTTTTTTTGACAGCCCCTCAGGACGAGGTGACCATCGTCGTCATGGCTGCGAAAGGAGCTGGAACAGCTGGCCTTCATTAGCAGGAAATGAAGCCGACCTTTAAAAAAAAAAAAAAAAAAAAAGGAGAGGAAAAAAAAGACTTTTTTGACTTTCATGCTGACATGAGCAGTACAGTGGGGGAGTATTTCTTACGGCCTGTTCTCTAGTTGGAGTAACTCTCGGCTACATTGTGCTCTGGTCAACTACACCGGGCCGCATGCTCACGGCCTCCGGCGTGCTTAGTGATCTAGCACCAGTGCTGTTCTCATACGCCGTAATCTATTCAGCTATCGCACCCAAGTCAACAAATACTGCTGTAGTCTGACCACGGAGGTACATCGTCGTCAATCCGTCGCTCAAATAACAGACCGATACACGAGTCTGGACGTTTAAAGTATTTTGCTGGGCAAACTCTATTGCCTTTTTTTCTGTGGCTAGTTGAGGGACTTGGAGTCCCGGTGCTTTTGAGGAGGGGTAGAGGCAGGTCAAGCTGTGGGGAGAGAGGCAGGCTACCTCTGACCTGCACTGCTGTGCCACGGGGACGCGGCGGCTTACAGCACGGGGAGGAGAGGAGAGACAGAGAGAGAGAGAGAGAGAGAGAGAGAGAGGGACACAGAAGAGAGAGAGAAAGGTTGTTTTGTTTTTGTGATCTTTTTTTTCTCCTTCTCTTCTCTCAGTCGTCCCTCCTCTCCCTCCTGTGCTCCCTCCCTCCCTCCCTCCCTTTCTTTCTCTCCCTCTCCCTCTCCCTCTCTCTCTCTCTCTCTCTCTTTTTTCCAGTTTTATAGCAGGAGACATGATTTATTGTGGCCATCCATCTTTGGGTCTCATCCATCACCTCATGGTTGCTAGGCAATCATGGCAGCAGCTGTTTGCTTTGAATCAGACAGAGGCGCTGTCAATCAGCGCGGGCAGGTGAAAAGCATTAGAAACACGCTATTGTCAGACGGAATAATTAATCAAAGGAAGGAAAGATAATTAAAAAGATATGACCCTTGCTAGCACTTGCTCAGGGTTGCTGGTGAGAGAGAGAGAGAAAAAAAGAGGCTAGAGGGAAATGAAGGGAGTATAAGAGGAAGAAGGAGCTAACATGTCCTCTCTCTTCCTCTCTCTCTCTCTTTCTCTCTCTCTCTCTCTCTCTCCCTCTCTTCTCTCGACACTCTGAAGGAGTGGTGAGCGGGAGCACAGATAAAGGCTGTTCTTGTCGTCAGTGGCCCAGGTTCTAATTAATTAAAAAGAGATCGGGGAGGGGGGGGGAATAATAAAAGGCTGGCAGAGGAGATGAGAGGGTGAAGGAGAGAAGGAGGGAGAGAGAAGAGAAGAGAGCGAGAGAGAGACACACACCGCATGAAAGGACAAAGTGGCTCTTTTTGATACCAGGAAATGCGACAAATGCACACTTTTAAGTGTGCCTTTCCGTTCCCTTGTCACAAACTCTACTCTGTGTGTGTTCAGATTTGAGTGTTTGTGAGGACCTGCCGTCTTCACACGTGCGTAGTCTTCACAAACCAAGTCACTGTGTAATTTCTCTTTCCTTTTAAATTGGAATTGTGGACATTTACCCTTAGGAATATATATTTCTTTTCTAGTATAATTAGCCCATGCGGGGCTATTATGAACCTTTCTGGAAAATGGCTGCTTTTCTGCCTTTCCTGTGATGAAAGGACTGCTGTTGTGATATTCTCCTGCTGGTCAGTATTGTTGGGTGGATTGTAAAGGGTAATTTAGTGTGTGCACTGATTTTAATTGACTATAAGGATGTTTGTTTTACTCCACAATGCAGTCAAGGTGCAGCTAGCATATGTTCATCTGTTTGTGCAAACACAAACGTGTGTGTGTTCATGTGTGTTTGTGTGTAAGTGTGTGTGTGTGTGTGTGTGTGCGTGCGTGCGTGTGTGTGTGTGCGTGTGTGCGCGTGTGCACGTGTGTGTGTGTGTGTGTGTGCGTTAAACCCAGAGGCCCAACCTAGACTGTAGTCTCTCCCCTTGTCCTAGTCCCACAGGATAGGTGATTTCAGGTCAGGTTGCCCATAGCAGCAAGTTCTCCTAGCTCTCTCTCTCTCTCTCTCTCTCTCTCTCTCTCTCTCTCTCTCTCTCTCTCTCCCCCCTCTCTCCCTCTGTTTGTTCTCGGCTCCCTCTTTTATCCTGCCGTTAACACAGATAAGCTTTGGAACATGGCGCTTATATTTCTAGCCTAAATGTTCTCATAAATGTTGCATGTTTACCGCTGCGTTTCTCCATATTCACACACTGCCTCTGCTGCCTGCTGCAGGTCTGGTCCCCTGTGTTATGACTCCGGGTCTGGTCAGCTCTGCACTGCCGCCGAGACCCTGAATGAGTGATGCACGCACGCGCACGCACACACACACACACACACACACACACACACACACACACACACACACACACACACAAATACACCACACACACTCACATCAGAATTCGGTGGCTTCTAGGTAAGTGCAGCAGCTGCAAGGCTTGTGCTCACAGCTGCAGAGATAGACACCAGTCATAACATTATAACGAGGCTTTTGGAGACGCTATGCTAGCGCCCGAGTATGCATTGAGTCTAGAATCGAGACAAAAAAAAATTTCAA
>NC_085004.1:3420118-3435118 GCF_963854185.1 Sardina pilchardus
TTTGACTATAAAAATCTTTATTTTCCTGAAATCCAGTAAAATGTTTTATTTGCAGTTTTAAGTGCTTGTTGTCATTCCTTTGAGTACAGTAGTTTTTGGAAACTCGGAAATAAAGGCATTGTGTGTTTAGAGGAAGAGTCTGAATTGAAATAGAAGCTTCATGTGCTGGGATGAATTTGTAGAGGCAGTCTACTCTGTCATTCTCCCCATGGTTTACATACCTGCTCAATATGTGATAAACTGTTAAACCGTGGAATTCCAAGAATTAGCCAAATTTAAGCCTCTCTTGCTCTCCCCCCTTCCCTCAGTTTGGACACATACTGAAATAAGAATGGCAGGAATTTATACTTTTGCTTCCTTTATTATTTCATTTGCCTCTTCTACATTTATTATTTATTTATTTTTTACTAGAGGGTGGATTCAGATGTGAATTGAAAATTGGCTCTCCGGGCTAACCAGTAAATAATAACTTTCAGCTTTCTAATCTCTGTAATTGACGTAAATGTGTTTTGTTCTGGGATATTTTTTAGCCTTTTATTTCCTAGGAAATGTACATGCATTCATTTTTATTTACGAGATGGCGGGCCTGGACTGGGTAATGAGTCTGAATGCATGCTTAATTTAAATAGTGAGTGTTTCTGTAAGGAAATGCATTGTAGGCTGAAGAAGAAGCGCAAGACACATTAATTGACAGACAGGAACTGCTGTCTCGGAGGTTGATACAAGTAATTTATTACTTCAGAAACGAATGCCACCTCCAGAATGTGCTTCATTAATTTCAAATTTAGTTTTAATTTCAAGCTGTTGCCCCTTGAGAAGAATAAGGTGGCAAGTTGGTTTTGAAGACTCTCTCGCTCTGTCTCTGTCTCTCTCTCCCCCTTCTCCCTCTTTTGCTGCTCTTTCTGTCTTTCTCCCATTGTCTGCCTCCTTTACCATGATACAGAACAAAGGCACAAAGCAATACGGCTTTATTCCATTTGGAAATGTAATGCAATAGGAAAGTTGAAAAGGAATTACACCAACAGTTTATGGTATGAAATAGTCTGACTGATTGTTTTATTTGTCAGTGAGAAGGAAGATAGCGAGGGCTTGCATTTCTGGCAATTGTGCTTTACTGGGCAATTTAGGAATTCAGAATATGATATGAGATTTGTCAGTGGACAAAGTGCTAATAATATTTTTTTTGTCTTTTTCTCCACCCCCTATCCCTTACCCTATATATCTACAGCATATGTCCCTGAAGAGCTGAAAGAGGCTGCCCTCCTTGATGAAGATGTGGATGGAGAGGACTCTGCCATTGAGGAGGAGTCTGGTGTCAAGTTTGTGTGCCAGGACAAGGACTTCATCCTCAAGGACTCCCCTGTCGCAGACTTCTCCAGTCATGAGATGGACAGCGAGTCGCACCTCAGCGAGTCCAGTGACCGCATGTCCGACTTTGAGAGTGCATCAATCAAAAATGAGGAGGACATCGTGGTCAAGGAACCCCTCATCTCCATTTCATCGACCCCCTCCATGATGATGGCCACAGCAGCAGCGGCAGCCGCCACCCTCACCGGAGAGGAGCCCACGGTGTCCGGCCCAAACAGTCTGGAGCAGATGAAGGCCATCTACAACAGCTTCCTCACCAGCTCCTACTGGTCCTCCCTGAACCTGAACCTCACCCAGCCTCCAGCAGAGAAGCCTGCTCGCAGCCACAGCAGCAGCAGCAGCAGCAGCAGTAGCAGCAGCAGCTGTGGGAGTGGAGGCTATGACTGGCACCAGTCGGCAGTGGCCAAGACCCTACAGCAGGTCTCCCAGAACCAGAACCGTATGATCCACCCGGCTGCAGAACCCAACCTCTTCAGCACTGTGCAGCTCTACCGCCAGAGCACCAAGCTCTACGGCTCTATCTTCACAGGTGCCAGCAAGTTCCGCTGTAAGGACTGCAGTGCTGCTTACGACACACTGGTCGAACTCACCGTGCACATGAATGAGACCGGTCATTACCGTGACGATAACCATGAGACAGATAGTGAGGGGACCAAACGGTGGTCTAAGCCCCGCAAGCGCTCGCTCTTAGAGATGGAAGGCAAGGAGGATGCCCAGAAGGTTCTGAAGTGCATGTATTGTGGCCACTCCTTTGAGTCCCTCCAGGACTTGAGTGTGCACATGATCAAGACGAAACACTACCAGAAAGTGCCTCTCAAAGAGCCTGTGACCCCAGTGGCTGCCAAGATTATTTCCTCAGCTCGCAAGAGAGCCCCGATTGAGCTTGACCTCCCCAGCTCTCCAGATTCCAATGGAGGAACCCCTAAACCGGCTGTGACAGACTCCAACGACCTCCTGCACAAGGGCTCCAATCCTTACATCACTCCCAACAACCGGTATGGGCACCAGAATGGAGCCAGTTACGCTTGGCAGTTTGAGTCTAGAAAGTCACAGATCCTGAAGTGCATGGAGTGTGGAAGCTCCCACGACACACTGCAGGAGCTCACAGCCCACATGATGGTGACCGGACACTTCATTAAGGTCACCAACTCGGCCATCAAGAAGGGCAAACCGATCATGGAGTCTCCCCCAACACCAGTACCTACTGTCATGCCCACCTCTGGGGAGGAGAAGGTGCAGTCTGTGCCACTGGCTGCCACAACATTCTCCCCACCACCACCACCACCGCCACCCCCTCCTCCGGCCAGCATCTCTCCAGTTGTCGCCATGGAGATCAAAAAGGAGGAGAAAGAGGAGGAGTGCACTAAGGAAACCACTTGCAGCTCAAACAACAAAGAGAAGAAGAATGGTGAGGATGAGGTAGAAGAAAAGTTTGATGTCTCCTCGAAATATTCCTACTTGACAGAGGAGGACCTGGAGGAGAGCCCCAAGGGAGGCTTTGACATCCTCAAGTCACTCGAGAACACTGTGACATCTGCCATCAACAAAGCACAGAATGGCACTCCAAGCTGGGGAGGATATCCCAGCATTCACGCTGCCTATCAACTGCCCAACATGATGAAGCTCTCCCTGGGCAGCTCCGGCAAGAGTTCACCTTTGAAGTACATGTTCTCTGGAAATGATATTCTGTCCGCAACCAAAAACCAACCTCTGATCTCTCCACCCAGCAGCCAAAACTCACCACTTCCCAAGAGCAATTTCCATGCCATGGAAGAACTTGTGAAGAAAGTCACTGAAAAGGTGGCGAAGGTGGAGGAGAAGATGAGGGAACCTCCAGCCAGAGCATCACCCTTAAGAAGAACCACCCCCTCACCATGCAGCAGTGAAGCCGGGGAGTCGGCCAAGGGGGAGTCCCCCAAAGAAAGGCGAGGAGCCAAAACTCCCGAGAGCACTGGAGCAGGAGCCACTCATAAGGAGACAAACGGTGAGACCCACACTAAAGAGCCCATGGAGAACGGAACTGACCACAAAGTGAAAAGTCCCGTTTCCTCGTTGTGCAGCAGCACAGCTATTATCACAGAGCACCCTCCAGAGCAGCCGTTTGTCAACCCTCTAAGTGCGCTTCAGTCCGTCATGAATGTCCATCTTGGCAAAGCAGCCAAACCAGCCCTGCCCTCCCTGGACCCGATGAGCATGCTCTTCAAAATGAGCAACAGCTTGGCCGAAAAGGCAGCGGTGGCAGCCTCCACCCCGGCCCAGACCAAAAAATCAAACGAGCACTTGGACCGCTACTTCTACCACGTGAACAATGACCAGCCTATCGACCTGACCAAAGGCAAGAGTGACAAGAGCAGCTCCTTGGGATCAGCAGCCCTGTCGTCTACCACCTCCACACCCTCGTCCATCTCTCCCTCCTCCACTGTGACAATGACCAAGGCGTCATCGGCTATGGCCTCCTTTATGTCCAACTCCCCACTGCGTGAAAACGCCCTCTCCGATATCTCCGACATGCTTCGCAACCTAACAGAGAGTCACGCTTCCAAGTCATCCACCCCCACCAGCCTGTCAGAGCGCTCTGACATTGAGGGAGCCACCCTAGATGAGACTGAGGAGATCTCCCCGGTCCAGAAACGCAAGGGCAGGCAGTCCAACTGGAATCCTCAACACCTGCTCATCCTGCAGGCCCAGTTTGCCGCCAGTCTCCGGCAAACGGGTGACGGCAAGTACATAATGTCAGACCTCAGTCCCCAAGAGCGCATGCACATCTCCCGCTTCACCGGGCTCTCCATGACGACCATCAGCCACTGGCTTGCCAATGTCAAGTACCAGCTCCGGAGAACCGGCGGCACCAAGTTCTTGAAGAACCTGGACTCGGGGCACCCTGTGTTCTTTTGCAGCGACTGTGCCTCGCAGATCCGTTCTCCGTCCACGTATGTCAGCCATCTCGAGTCCCACCTGGGCTTCAGGCTCAGGGACCTGGCCAAACTCTCTGGCGAACAGTTTGCTAGCCAGATCTCGCACCACACCAAGGGCCTCTCTGAAAAACTGCTGTCGGCCCAGGCCCATGCCCTCACACAATCCCTCTCCAGCCCCCTTGTGCACTCCCCTTCCCCATCCCCTGAGGACGAGGGCAATGGTGTCTCATACCAGTGCAAACTGTGCAATCGGACTTTTGCCAGCAAGCACGCAGTTAAGCTCCACCTGAGTAAGACCCATGGGAAATCTCCAGAGGACCACCTTCTGTATGTGACTGAACTGGAAAAGCAGTAGCACTGTTTTTGGACAGACTGAGCTTGTTCTCTATCTCTATCGTTTCTCTCCTTGTTCTCTCTCTTTCTCTCTATCTCTTTTGCCTTTTGACAGATATGTCTTAAAAAAGGACCTGAAAATTAATATGAAAAACAAACTGCACATTGATGCCATAAAACTACTGTTTAGTTTCGGCACATGATTTTGAATTCCCCTCCTGAGAAAAAAAAAATCCTCTGACCCAGAGACTTTAATTTTCTTGTTTTTAATTCTCTTCTTTTTACAAAAAGAGATAAAAAATAGAAAAAAAGAAAGGATAATTTTCTAAATGTGCAGTCTTGACTAAAGAGGTGCTGTTGTCACTGGTTAAAAATATGAAGGTTTAAAAAAAATAACTTTTAAAAATGAAGTGATATGTATTTGAAAGTTGTGTAAATTGGTTTCAGTTATTTTTTCTGTCGCATCGCTGAGATGCAGGAAGCTGCATGCATTGCTGAAACAGTTTAGTTGAATATTCGATAACTAAATCTGGTGCACTTTTCTGTTTCTCTTTTTTTCTTTTCTGTCGTTTACTTGTATTTTTATTTTCTAATTCTTTATTTTTCTTTATTTACGTGATCTATATGTGCTGGTGCAGCAGATGAACTTTAACCCTCTGAGTACGCCCTAGCACTTCAACATTCAAAATCTAAACATGAAGAGGTTATGAGACTACAGGATTTGGAATAGGATAGATAAGATGATATGAATTTGGGACAAGCCAAATTATTTACCAAATTTGTCTAATCTGTCATTAATATTGACTCCTTATATATAAATCAACTGTGTATGAAGCAAATTGTGCAAATTGCAGCATTTTAGTTCATTTAAATCAGGGGCCTTTATGAATTCAGGTCTATGTAAAAATTGTACATAAAAACTATAACTAATTTCTGTCTAAATTATGCATCATTTTTATATTTTTTAATTTAAGAGGAGTATGACTATCTACTGGTGCACAATATATGAAGACATTAATGAAATTGTTTTGCACAATAGTTTTATAAATATGTTATTTAATCAGATGATATGAAACTGAGAGAAGAAGAAAGAAGAAACTCTTTTATTTCCATTTCGTGCTCAAAGGGTTAAACCTCTTGTGCAAGACTTGCTCCAACATTTCTTGAACATTACAAAAGAAAGGTTGTACAAAAAAGATGTTACTTTATAAAGCAAGGAGGGAATTCCACAATGTAACCTCTTATTTATAAGCAGTCTTGGTTGTTGTTTCATATTGTAGAATGCCTTTTTGATTGGTAACTTTTTTCCATCTAATTACTCTCCCATAATTCCACACTGCAGCTTTATCTTTTGGGAGGTGGGGGTGGGGGGTATGAAAGGTAACCATGGTTACCCTACACTCCAATTGACAGCTCTGCTACATTTTTGGCAGTTAATTTGCTGAAGTAACTGACAGCTGCCAGTGAATGGGAATCTTATGTGTAAAATATTGGCATGTAAACAGCACAGACACTGTTATGCATTCTGTGCCATTGTTTTTGTTGTTGTTGACAATGAAGCACCCATTATATGACTTCATATAACCTTTTTTCTACTGCAGCATTAAAAATGAAACTGTTCTTTTTTGCAATAACTATGTGTTCCGTCTCACATTTACTCTCTGTCTGAAGGAGTGTTTAGCTGGTGTGAATAGGCATGTGCAGGTAGAATTGAGACCGTGACCTGGACACACAGAGGACAGGAGGAAAATGAGAGCGTGCTAGCTTGTGGTCCACTTTATTCCCTGAAATATTTGGATACACCCCTAGGCTACCGGTATGGTAACATCAGCATCGCTCCCAAATTAGAGACCTGTGTCAGATGAAAAACCTCTGCAGCAGAAATTGTGTGTGAAACCATTTTGGGGAGAGGGCGGAATTAAAGTCAGGCTGAGGTGACTTTTCCCTCCATTAGTTTATATAACATAATAGTAATGCTACAGACAGTGAATTCAGCGATAATGGAGCACACAGGACGCTAGCTGCTGGAGAGGCTATAGCATGAGATGCAATGTTGGACTTAAACCGTATTCGCTATGTCACCTCTCCCCATGAAACAAAGCCATTCAGCATGTGGCACAGTATGGATTCACAGGGGCTGCATCAGAGCGTATGAATTGAAGTGTGCCCACCCCCAGCCCCCTCTCCTCCACTGGCAAGTCTAGATGTAGCAGATAATTGCATAAACCCTGGCATTAACTGTCTCATTTTCACCATTTTACTCGCAGCACTGTAATTAGCCCAGACTTCCATTTTATGGGGATAGATTTGTTTGGGCTTCATGGAGGATGACAACAATGCTGCATTCAGAGGATGGTGACTTTGAAGTTCTGTTTTACACAGCTCAACAATTAGATGAAGGAAGGGAAAAAAATATATATTCTGTTGGCGCCTGGTGTCTGTGTGAGCGGCTGAGGGCCAGTAGATGGGGAATTTTAAGGACTATTTCATTCAAAAGAAAAGTGAGGTTTTATGCGTAGGTGCTGAATATGCGTCTCGTCAGTTCTGTCATAAAGAACAACAACACGCACACACACACTAAGCTACACATACACACACATACACACACGTCACCTACCAGGTAGAGGGGACTTCATCCGTGGTGACAAGGTGCGGCTGTGTGTGAAAATGTCAGCCTTCACAGCACTGCCTGAAGTCTGGCGCTGTATTTAAGGCTCTCATTAGTTGCAAAGAAAATATGCGTGAAATTGAAGTGTAAGAAAGCCATTTTCTCTTCTCTCGCACAGCCCTGCACGCCGGAGTCAGTCGGGCTTATTAAGGTTCAAAACAAGTGTGCAAGGAGACAATGTGTAGCTATCAAGACAAGCTCTCTCTCTCTCTCTCTCTCTCTCTCTCTCTCTCTCTCTCTCTCTCTCTCATACACACACATACACACATGCCAACAAAAACGCTCATAGTCCTACAACCACACATACAGGTTAGGTACAATTGCTCAGTTCAGCATAGTGTGAATTCATTAATGCATTCTGTCAACAACGTCTGACAATAGTGGAGTTTCAGGGGAGCATTTTTAAAAGTTAGATGTGGTTTAAGGTTGCTTTGTCTATGGACCACAGACAATGGAGGAGAGGGTCTGTGTCTCTCCTCGCTGGTAGAACCATTCACACATTCCTGTCAGAACAGTAAACCGTTTCCATTGTCATTTCCACCAGCCACCCACACCACATACATTCAGACACACACACACGCACGCACGCACGCACGCACACACACACACACACACACACACACACACACACACACACACACACACACACACACACACACACACACATGCACATATCTGCACACAAGCTAGACTAAACACCGGAGACTAAGATATCTTGTCCCCGAATGAACACTGCAAGACTACTTAATGGTGTGCTGGTGTGTCTTTTCAATGCAAGACGCCGTGCAGAAACGAGTGCTGATTTTTATAACCTGATAGAGTGTGTGGATCAGCATCTCTGCTGGGCGCGTGCACGGGAAAGCCTCCCTGCACCTCCACGCTAAGCCAATGCTTTATGCAGTAAGGTGCAAAAGCAGCTTCAGATGGCTTTATCAGTGTAATGCCTACGCAATACATCCACATAGTAACCCCCAACCACAAAACACATACTCACGTGCATACTGTTAGACAATGCGTGCTCACCCACTCAGGCACATACACACAGATGCTCTCAATGATGCAATTGTCCAGCATTATTTCTTAAGCATATCATCATGCAACAATGAGTCCCTTCCAAACTGTGTTTCAGGCGCAAAAAAGAAGCCAAATTGCATCACCTCCACGGTGGACTCCCAACAATGGGCCCTGATTGATTGGCTGGATGGCCGACCCTATGTTTTACATTGTCTGTCAATGCCCATGGACTGCTCTGGACTTCAGTAACCTTTGTTATTTACATGCGGCATAATTCACCCCGGCCGGCTACACCCTCACCTTGCAAGCGCTCCCATTAGACATGCTAATTTAAGGAGACCTGTAAATTTCACTCAATCACAAGGCTAAGGAGGAGGGGGGAGAAAATACTAACGCGAAAAATACTGGCACACGTCTAAATCACGGGCGTGTCCCGATGACCCCGGCGTTACCCCGGACGAGTGCGTGGGGGGAGAGGCGGGGAGGGAGGGGAGCCGGGCGCAAGAGAAGGGGGGGGGGGGGGGGGGGCTTTGTAATGCACCACCGTAGATCTTCTGCCCGTCAAGTTCCCAAAGTATCTTAAAATAACGCGCGTGATGAATGTGCAATTTCCCTAATTTACGGGGCCGCGGCGTACTCAGGGCTACGCGCGGGATGGAAATCTTAAATGGGGCTTGAACAGCGCTCCTCACAACAAGAAATCAATATGCCGCGCAGCTTAGGGAACTATCTGCTCCGGCTGAGGAGAGCAGGGGGGGAGAGGGGGGGGGGGGGGGGGGTGGTGGTGAGCGGGGGCGGGGGGGGGGGTAATTTCCCCAGGAAGCCACCAAACACACACCTCTTAACCACCGACATCATCATGCCGCAACCGCACCCAAACGCAAACACACACACACACACACACACACACAGATGTCCATTTTCGAACATTGTATGTGCATTTGTGTCTGTAAGCGTGTGTGTCTGATGGTGGACAGAAGTTTACGTTTGCATATGGAGCAGATAGTGTGAACATGACCCTGAGATGTGACATGAACGGAAATGTACAGACACTTGTGTGGCTTTGTGGTCAGACTTGTGTGGATTTATATATTTGTATTGTGTGACACGCTATGGGCGCACTATGAGTATTTGATGTGTTTCCGTGTGTGTGTGTGTGTGTTTGTGAGGGAGAGAGATGGGGAGGCAGAGAGAGATGGCATGTGTGTTGCTGTTGATATTTCTCCATCACGCGTTGGCTGTGATGGCGGTGCGGTGCGTTGCGGTGTGGTGCGGCGGCTGAATGGGATGCTGTCATTAGTGCAGTGCTGTGACAAAGAGCATGATGGCGTTCCGCAGCGCACTGCAGCATTACAAATGGAAATCACCACTCACCCCTGATACCACACTCCGTGTGAGGTAATAAGGTTTTTTTCCTCTCAACACACACACCCATACCTCACAGCTTTGTACACACATGAAAGGGCAGATGAACACACACACACACACACACACACACACACACACACACACACACACACACACTCACACACACACACACACACACACACACACACACACTCACACACACATATTCACACCCGCATATACTTGCACACATCCAATGGAAAACACATAAGAGTTCCCTTTCAGTGAGATCCAGAGTGTGTTTTGCATGCATGTAACATGCAATGTCTTTAATGTTGAGTGGCTGTGTGTATGCACAAAGGCCTTATTTATCCATTAATCTATTTTAATTTGCCTTCGTAACGGCAGCATTTCGGCATCACTTTGAAGCATGGCAGAAGAGGGACCCCTGAGACAGTCTGAAATTATGCATTTCACATGCTTTTATGCGTATGATGCTGTTCCACCGCCACCACTCGAGGTACACATGATCATAACACCGTGTGGTGGATGTGGATTTAAAAAAAATAACCTTAAGCGTTTGGCAAAGGTGTGAAATTACATGAACAAACCAACAATAGTCCAGTAAGCAAGAAGAGTCAATATGATTCGTAATAATTGCAACTCTATTCAGAGCTGCATAGAAATGCAAACAGTACAGTATTGTAAAACTGTATACCATGTGCACTTTATTTCTACCAGGAAGACTCAGTAGACAGAATAGAAGCAGATAACAATTTAATTTGATAAGGAGTAGCTTCAAGCATATAAAAGTTCAGGATAAACAACAATCTTTGGCGTAGGCCCCGTCTCAACTCCGTCCAGGGATGAACGGAACTCGGATCCTGCTGATCGAAGAAGCAGGGGCGACGAGCCTACCCCCCGATGACGAGACAGGGACCAACTGGTGGCGGTGGCTGTGAGGGAGAAGGTGTAGATAGCATGCAGCGGCCGACAAGATGAAGACTGCTGGCCGTGGTGGCTGGAGGGGTGGTGGAGGGAACGACAAAGTCGGCGTACTGAGTAGCAGAGAGAAGTGTTAGTAAAACAGTTTTAAAACCCCCGCTGAATTCCTATAGGCTAGCACTGATTAGATGAATCGAATGGGGGAGTTCCCTGAAAATGTAAACAAAGGCTACGATTCGTTACATAATGAATAGGAGGAGTAAAAGATACACTACGAGTCTCCCTAGTAGAACTTTCGCTGAAGCTATCATTTCTGATGTCTATAGTTAAGTGTAAGTGTTGGAGGTGTTGCACTGACATGTGGAATGTGCTTGTGTCATTCTATGTTTGCATGTAAGTGCACCCATGGTATTTTGAGTTGGTGTTTTGGATTTGTAAGCGTGTTAAATGGACTCAGAACACTGTGTATGTGCATGTGTGTGTGTGTGTGTCTGTGTGTTTGTATGCACAGTGTGACAAGGCCTGGTCTATCAACCATCTCATAGCTCCCTGACCTCTTCACTTGTCAGCGCAGGGTGGGGGCAGGTTGTGTGTGTGTGGGGTGTGTGTGTGTGTGTGGGGGGGGGGGTGGGGGGAGGTGGGGCAACGGTGGCTCTCCGTGTCCCCCTCGCTTGGCCAGCGGAGTTAAGTAAACATGGCCCCAACACGGACCCTCTGCCCTGCCGCTCACCCCTGACCTCCAACCCTTCACTCTGGGGTCGGCCGTGGCTGCAGGCCACAACGGCACACTCTCTCACACACACACACACACACACACACACACACACACACACACACACACACACACTCTCTCAAACTCACAGCAGCCCTCTTTGAGCCTCTTCCCCTGCAGCTGCAGTCAATACCCACTCCATTATGACAAGGGCTTGTCCTTCTTAACCCCTCCTCCCCCCCAAAACACACACACACACACACACATCCCAAGGGGAAAAAAGGAGTTGAGGAGCACTGGACTTGGCTCACTGAGAATCAATTTGTGGCCGAAATTGAACTGTGTCTGCATCCAGATGGAATATCATGCCTGCTGTTTAGGTTTGATCCTATCTGGCTCTGATCTATAGAAACAATATTGAAATGTGTGCGCGGCGCGGCCTGTTTTTCTTGGCTCGGGTTGCTCCCGGCTCTCATCAGATAAAGGTGTGATGTTGTCTGGGACCTCACGTAGGCCCGCTTGGAGTTTACACAAACGCCGCATTCAGAGGGGACCCATGCTGAGTCATATTCGCCACAGTGTATGTTAAGGACCATGTTTGTTTTTCGGTGTATTTGCTGTTGTACAGCTGTCTGCTACATTATGTACACACAAACACACACATACACACACACACACACCAAAGGAGTACTTTCATGTCACAGACTGTTGGCTCACACTGTGACGAGCCATTTCCTGTAGTTTATCACTCTCTAGCATTCAATAGTTTTCAATAGTTTCAGTCATTGTTTGTGTTTTCTCAACACATAGAATGTTTGACAGCCTTCTCCTCCCCCCTCTACCAAACATAAACACACCCTTCAACCTTCCATCAGAAGGATATGATCGCCTTCCTCTGCAATAGGAACACAAAGACTTTGTTACTAATTTTGAAGAGGGTCTGTTTTTACGAGCTCGCCTTAAAAGCACTGGAAGCCCCCCGATTTATCACGGGATCTGTGAGAGGGCAATTGCTTCCAGCGGACAGAGATCCACAGCTTTAGTCCCACACTCTCTTTCATTTAACACTGAGGGAGGGAGAGAGAGAGAGAGAGAGAGAAAGAGAGAGAGGGACAGAGAAAGAACGAAAAAAGAGAGCGAGAGGGTGAGAAAGAACTCTGGCCCTGCGGCGTGGTCACCTTTGACGGGACCTCTCAGCGGGGTCAGGGGTCGTCCGTCGAGAGCGAGGCGATAAGGGAAAGTGCTTAGCACCATTTAAACTAATACCCCTCCCCAAAAACACCAATCAACTGATGTCCATCTCCACCCCTCGGCCCAAGAGGGGGCTTCCCCAGGCTGCCTCCACACATATCATGCTAACACCATCTCCAGTGCACACACACACACACACACACACACACACACACACATACATCCCCCACCCGCCACCGTCCTCATTCGCTAATAGAAAAACAGTATTATGGGGTCACCGGCGTGACCTCGGCAGTTGTGAGGTCTCGTGTTCTCCGTTAATGGCTCCGATTGAGATGTGCCCTCTGGGCGTGAGCATCCGCCGCCTCGTCATCGATACGCACGTGCACGTGATGAACAAAGGGCCCAAACACAACGCCACAGTCATCATCTCAATGGACTACATGTGTTAAGCTCCATTACTGCATGTATATTTGGAGATCAGCCCAGCTGATGGGTTATGCACAGTTTATATAGCTGCAGGGCAGAAGAACTGTGTCAACAGAGTAATAGTGCAATATTGAAATACAATATCATTGAAATGAAGGGGAAACACTATTTTAATCTTTTAGCGACAATAGTGTTATTGTTGTTGTTGTCGATGATGATGATGATGATGATGATGATGATGGTGATGATGTTGATGATGGTGATGATGTTGATGATGGACATAACGATGATGAGCACATGATAATAATCATGATCATTTTTTTGGATTCAGAAATAAAATCAATTGGATTAAAGGTAAAAAAGTCAAAGGTGAAATACATCTTAACAAGCCTTGCACGCTCCTGAAAGGTCTCTTTATATTATCATTACTGTTAAATGTATTAGTATTAAGAGCAGTAGCAGTATTAGTATTATCAGTATTTTTTAAAATACTATGTTGCACTGTGCTTTACCAACCATGCATATTACTAATGAAGATGAGTCATTTTACAGTAAAAAATAGAAGTTAGAAGTTCAAAGTTTTGTTATGTTGTTCAGCAGCTGTCTTAAATGTGTAAATCAAAGTGACAGACACTTTTCTACAGTGCACTGTTCTCTGTCACATTTTCTGCACATTAACTTGTGGACATATCCAGCAGCACATACTATGTGTGGAGGCTGCCTTCATAACACCCCTGCACTCACAAGACAAGCTGGGTGGAGAGGCGTGCCTTGCCTGCTCTGCTGTCAATCAATCTGAGTGACTGACACATGGTTCTGAGGACCAGCGGGGAGGGTGGCGCTCCCACGTCTCGGACAAGTCGCTCATCCGACGTCGCAGCGCCGTGGATGACACCCCACTCACCGGTCCCCCTCTTCGAGCTCATTATCGCGCTTAAATTATTTCCACCCGCGAGCCCGTTAATTAACAAACGCGTCCAGAACCACGTCTGGACGCAAAAATTGATTACAACATCAGACTCCACGTCTAGCGAGCTGGAGACGAACAAAAGGAGGAAACCTGGGGAGGCTCGGTGTGTAAAGTGGAACGAGCGTGAGGCATACGGAATGCATTCATGATATTACAGGCCGCTCCCTTCTTTCCCTCCCTCTAATGAATTATGGGAAAGCAAGCTAATGAATGCCTGTACCCTAAACAATAGGACAGCAGTAATCTCCCATCTCTCTTGCGCAGCAGTCGGGCGATGCAGGGTAATTTCAGGCTTGGCCTCAATCACCGACATTAGACATAATTTTAGTCCTGAAGGGGTTAATTAAGGGCTGAGAGGAAAGCCCAAATTAATTGGCTCATGTCCGGATGAGGGGGGAAAAAAGGAGAAAAGATCTTGGCGTTTTCATACATTAAGAAAAACTGACAGCAGTTAATTGCCATGGACATAAATAGAAAAATAATACCAAAAAAATGCCTTGCTTGAAAGACACGAAAAAATAGCCCAATCAGGGGGATAGTAATAGCAAGGAAATTCACCTTTGGAATGGGGTCAGGTTTGTAATCCATGACAAAGAAGGTCAGGCAGTCAGTCATCCGGACAGAGGAGAGAGAGGGAGAGAGAGAGAGAATGAGAAAAAAAGAAAGACAAAAGACAAAAGGAAGGACTGAAAGAAGGAGAGACAGAAAGAGAAGGGGAAAGGAAGGTAGAAGGTGGCGTCAGAGACTCGAGGAGGTGTGTACAGGGCTACGGGAAGAGCCTATCCTCACTGTGCATTGTGGGTATTTTTCTCTCCTCCTCCTCTTCCTCCTCCTCCTCCCCTCCCTCTATATTTTAAGCGAAGGTACAGCGACGGCCGTCACGCCTCAGCGGGCATGAAACAGAGTCTGCGAAAATGCTGAAGGAGTGCTCTCCTCCTGAAAGGCTCATCAGGACTTGTCATCGCTCTAATGAATATCATTTAAATTGCTTTGTATATGGGAGTGAGTTTGGATGTCGATTTAATTTGCGCATGTGTTTGAGTTCTTCTGCTTGGCTAGGCGAATGGAGAGAGGGAGAGGGTGAGGGAGAGAGAGAGGGAGAGAGAGA
>NC_085004.1:3437618-3452618 GCF_963854185.1 Sardina pilchardus
TCATTTGAAAGACTTCGGCTCATGCCAGTGGAACTTTTATTGGTCGAGCTTGGTTTCCCCCGGAGGGCTATAAACTGTAGCACAAGGAAGGGAAAAAAATGGCACAAGAAATGCCAAAATCCGTCCTAATACTGAGAAAGATTTTATTACCTGAGCGTTGGATGTGGAGAGCTGGCAGAAATGACAGTCAAGAGGGCTTTATCAAATTTAATTTGAATATCGAGATGTTGTCACACATTCAGAGCTATGGCTTTTATGAGCTATTGCCACTCTTGACACAGATTTTAACTTTAGCAAGTAAGTGCCATACTATTGTTCTCTCGTATAAAAAAAAAATAATAATTTGCTTCACATGCGATGGAATATATCAGCTACCACTTACCTATTCTCTAATACATAAAACTATGACATAAGACAAAAGCAATTCTTCCTTTCCTACATGCCTTAAAACCCCAGTCAAAGCACTCAACCCTGAGCAGGGGGGGGGCAGAAATCAGAGAGCTGGAATTCAATCTCATTTGGTGGAATCGCGAGGGCAGCTGATCTCTTGATGAGATGAGCAGTTGTCATGGTGAAGCCCGGGGTCCGGAGACGGGGCCGGGGAGAGGAGATCTCTCCTCTTAACTAACCTGCATCTTGACAAGGCAATCAAGTCCCCCGGAGCGTAATTAAATGATAAGTTCATATTTGAGGGACAATTGCGTGGTGCGGGCGCTCTTGTCACGGCTGCGGCGGCCGTGATGAATACCCTTATTAGCAGCTGCAGCACACCCTGTCACACGGGGGGGACCGGCCAGCAGACCATGGCCTGCCCACTCGCTCGCTCGGCCCCTTCTCCCTCTCCTGCGATACTGGCCGATAACCCGCAGCAGACACAAGACTCATAAGTAAACAGCGAGCAAGCAAGCCCACATCCCCGCGTGTGAAATCCCATTGCACGCTGGGCTAGGTACTTAGGTGTGTGACAGGCAAGGGCAGGGGAGGCTGTAGGCAGGTTAGTGCTGAGCCACCAGAAATTGAGGAGCTTTACAGGCTGCTATGTGTTGCGAAAGTGTCACGACTGAAGGGAAGGAGCCACTGAGCCTGAGCTGACACTATGTGAGAGGGTGTAAAATGTTAGTCATGCTTGATCGTCTTTTTTTGTTTTGCACAAATGCTTTATTTTCCACCCGTTGTCATAGTGTGTTTGTTTGTTTGCTCTTGGATCATGTCCTTAAATATGAACAACTATCACCCACTAATGTGCATGGTTTTATTTTTTTTTTCCTTTTATTTTTTATATATGTACAGTATATTTTTTTTTGGAGGGAGACGATACTTGTTCTAATTTCTGAAAATCCCCCTCTCCCCGTCCTTTGATGGCGGAGTCTTTAAGTCTCATTTGCTGTAATCCTGCGTGGTGTGGCAGAGTCTCGGCGTGACGCCATTGTGATCCTCTGCTCATTGTGTGCGCACTATAAAGCCCTCTGTTGTCTCGCCAGCTTCCTCCCCCAAACACAGCTTGTGTTTTCAATGGATACTTCCCTCTCCAAAAGGAAAACAAACCTGGGGCCTTTGACTGGATCTATAACGGTGTTGTGTGAACAGCGCAGGCGGAGTGTGGGTGTATCAAGAAGCAGGAGATGGAGTGAGTTACAAGGAGGGGAAGAGAGGGGTGGGGAGGGGTGGGGTAGGGGTGGGGGGCGGGGATGTAAGTGACAGCAGCAGCCAAAGAAAACGAAGCACTGTGGGTGAGAAACCATAGATGTGAGTCATTCATGATGACTTTTCAATATACCGCAAATACAGTATATATGTATATTTTCCTTTGACGAATGTCGTTTGGGGCACGTATGGTTAAGTTTGAGTTTGGGGATCAGTATTAAAAAAGTGAAATAAAATAATAATAATATGGCAATATTAAAACCCTCAAGTGGGCCTGGCTCTCTGAAGTCCTCAGGCGGAATGACTGGCAGTAAAGTATGCTCCACTTCAGCTTCCTTGTTAATAAATCAGCAAACTGGAGAGCCTGTTTAAATTGAACCTTTATATAACTTCTGTGTAAAGGTCATTCCTCTTTTTGGAGGTAATTTAAAGATCAGGATCAGGGGTGTCAGTGTTTCCATATTACACACACCACTCCTCGCACCCAAAAGCAGCATGAGGTGATATTTTTTAATAATTTGCTCCTCGGCATGCACAATTCCTACTGTGTAATCACTGGCTGGGTTGGGTCCCCGTCCACATGTATGCAGCGAGTGTTCGCTGAGCGCACTACTTTTTCCACCTCGAACCGACGGCCCCAGTGTAACATCTGGTCTTTCGAGTAAGGAATGATAATTATGATAGCTTTCTTTGTGAAAAAAAGTCTTGCTGCGATAACTGTTTCCTCTTTTGCCACATTGAAATTGCAATAACATGAAATTTTAATGACATCCTTTAAAGTCAGTCACATTACCAAAAAATACGTGCTTGAATGCCGAAAGAAGAGACACTCTGGATGGATGGAAGAACAAATGGCACAGAGAATGGAAGAAAAAGAAGGGAACAACAGGAGATGTGTGGGAGATATGGAAAGAGATACAGTAACGGAGACTCCAAACAGCCATCAGCTGGAGTAATACTTTAAAAAGCCGCTTAGCTGGAAGAGGCCCCCACTCCTCCCTCTCCCCTCTCTCCCTCCCTCCATCCCTCCCTCCCATCCCCTCCTCTCCTCTTAGGCCCTCAGAGAGAGCCGTCACATGCAGTTTGTCCTGACGTCTGACGGATCCGCTGAAGACACTCGTCTCTGGGCACTCCTCTATATATTGTTAATTTAATGCATGATGACGTGGCCAATTACGCCGAGGCTGCACGCTCAAATAGCATGTCAAAACCTGTGTATCAATCTATTAGATCCTGTCTCCTGCTAGCATTAGCAGGCACCTTAAAGCACATCCCCAGTGTGGAGAGTGGGGTGGTGGGGGGGGGGAGAAAGTGCTGACCTCATGGGGAATGGGCCTCAGATCTCACCCAGGCCTTTTAAAGCATAAAATACACCTTAACAAGGCACACGCAGCACTCTCAGGTGAGCTATTGCTCCCCATTCCAATTGAACAGGACTCACTGCCATGCATATATGGTAATGACACCTGGAAAATGGCCACAGTGCTGACAGGCCTTGTCAGATAATGCTGTCCCCATCTAAACAAGCAGCTTTTCAGGCGTCGGGAGTAGCGGGGCGAGTCACTCCCGGACACTCCTCAACCGTTACTTAACTTGCCGCCAAAAACGATCGGCATTGGCAGATGGCCATCAGCACTTCTCCGCCATCTTTTTTTCTCTCTTCCTCCTCCTCCTCTTCCTCTTCTTCTTCTTCTTCGTCGCACCGCCTCACATTTATGTCAGCTAATTTTGATGGAGTCATCTGCCTAAAGTTGGCTAATCAATGAGCGATCTGACAGAAGCCGATAGATGATTTAGTGGGCAGAAGGGAGCAGATCCATGATGGGGAGCGACTGCAGTGCGGGGCCCGGCCTCTCGGATATTACCGACTGCTCAATAGTGTGTGATTGCCTGCAGCTGCAGCAGACACTGGGTGCTAATGGATGAGTGTAATACCGCGTGGCAGCCGCGGATTCACCTGTGCAGACGCCGGCAGTCTCTCTGATTGAGCGCCCCTGCGCTCCTAATGACTCACCTGTCCTTGGTGTAAGGGCATAGCCTTCAGGACGCTGGCACAGTGGTGCCCCCCCGAGAGCCTGGCAGCACGCCTGCGGTCATGCCAGGCGGACGCGCGCCCGCACGCACCCGCACACGTTGATTCTGAGCGATGCCCCCCGTGTCACTTTGACGAAACTTTTTAATAAGTCCAGGTTAGTCTGATGAGAGGCTGTTGACTGAGACGGATCCCGGCAGCGAAAGCCTCAGACAGTGCTGCTCATAAATCAGGACAGCTAATCCAACATGGTGTGTGTGTGTGTGTGTGTGTGTGTGTGTGTGTGTGTGTGTCTGTGTTGGTGTGTATGTTGGTGTGTGTGTGTGTGTGTGTGTGTGTGTGTGTGTGTGTGTGTGTTAGTGTGTGTGTATGTGTGTATATGTTAGTGTGTGTGTGTATGTGTGTATATGTTAGTGTATGTGTGTGTGTGTGTGTGTGTGTGTGTGTGTGTATGTTAGTGTGTGTGTATGTGTTAGTGTTTTTTCATGTGTTTGTATGTACTGTTATGTGTGTGTTTGTACGAATGCACTGCTGTCTGTGTTTTTGAAGTAGCCTTTTATGTTCAATAAGTGTTATGTGTGTGATGGTTTTACCCAGTACAATGACACACACTTGGCTTGCACGTCCCTGTGGGCTTTATGGCAGATTGAAGAGGCATGTGTCAGCATAGGGATTTGATTGTGATTTGATGCAAGCCAATATCCTAGACAGCAAGCAAAGCTATGTTTCTCATTTCGTAGAGAAAGAGTGTATGCGTCCCAGTATTGAGAGTGCACACCCACAGATGCATGCGTGGAGCAGAGCATGCGTGTGCAGGATTCTTTTCCCTCCTTTTTCTGTGCACACCAACTGTACATATTCATGCCAGTGTGTGTCTTTGTGTGTGTGTGTGTGTGTGTGTGTGTGTGTGTGAGAGAGTGAGTGTGTGTGTGGTGTGCGGATGCATGCATGTGTGCAATGGGAAAGGAGTAATCGACAGTAACCCTCCACCCCTTTACTCCCAGCCTTCATTTCCCACCTTCTATCACTCTCTCTCTCTCTCTCTCTCTCTCTCTCTCTCTCCGTCTCGTGGGACTTTTCTTCTGACGGAGCGGCTGTAAAGTTTGTCTGCCTTAGCTCACTCTTTGATGCTGTCACATTCGATTGGCTCAAAAAGTTCAGGCCCATCAAGCGCTTGCAAATGAGAAACCCTTGTACATGGCGCTACATTTGTGCTGCCAGCGGCATCGTGTTCCTACCCACCACAAAGCAGCCATCCTGCACTGTCTTCCTAAACTGCAATCAGTCCCTCGGTTTGAAGTTTCACTCGCAAACGCAAGTAAAAAAAAAAGGAGAGGAAAAAAGAGAGAGAACGAGAGAGAGAGAGAGCCATCTTTAAGCGGTGACAGTGAACAGCGATTCTTCATTGTGAACATACAAGGCTAGGCTGATTGTGTGTCAGCCCGCGTTGTGTAAGCATGGTGCTGGAGCCATATCGGTTTTGGTTAAGTAATCACATTTGTGTATGACTCTGTGTCGTGGTGTTCTATTTCGGAGGCATTTTATGAACGTCAGTCACTCCCACCATTATCCTGTTACATGGCCGCCGCCAGCCCCCACTGCACTACACTGCACTGCACCCTGCACTCAAGCCACATCCCTGACCAACTCCGCCGCTTCCTCCGCCTTTTTTTCTTTTTCTTTTTCTTTGCACATTCTTTTAAGGCCCCTAAGCCGGGAGCAGGAAGCGTGGTGCTATCCAATCTCCTAGCATTAGCATATGCCTGTGACAGCCCTGGACTCTGGTGGACGGATCTCTCAACCCCAGCGCTGGTGCTCCGGTGGGGCCCGCTCCGGTGTTTTCTGCCGCAACCGAGACGCCATCTCTCTCCCTCTCCGTCTCTCCCTCTCTCTCTCCCTCTCTCTGTCTCTCTCTCTTTCTCTGTCTCTGTGCGCTCCCCGGTGCAGGCCCCTTTTGAAATGGAGCCACCTCGACAGGGCATGATCGCCGGAGTGACAGAACTAATCTCTCCCTCCCCGGCTCGCCTCCCGCCCCGGTGCCGTGCACTGGATGGCCCTCTGATCAGCTCCTATTAGAGTTAAACACTTTGAATGATTTGGAATAAAATCAAAATCAATTTGCGCAGCCCTCCGTTCACTCGTGTCCCCGCAGGCACAGGCCCTGTCACATCCTGTCGCGCCAAAATTGACGTTTTGACACACGCTCAAAAAAAAAAAAAAGAAAAAACCCTGAACGAAACGAAGAGAGAGAGAAGAAGAGAGAGAAGACGAACGAAGATGAGAAAAGGCAAACCCTGTCGAAGGAAGAAAGGTAGTTGGTCCTGTCCCGATGTGTCACCGCCAAAGAGGGACCAATCATGAGCTATCAATCAACGTGTTTGCTAGGTTTAAATCCGCTCCTCTTTGTCAAAGGCGCTTCTGTCGGTTTTTTTTCTCTCCCCTCCCTGTTCTCCTTCCTGCGTTTTTATTATGCTAACACATGCTCGCACTCATTCCATTAGGCCGGGCTGATAGCAGGGAGAGGGAGCCATGGCAGCGGCAGGAAGGTGTGTCACACCCAGATCTGACTGACAGAGGGTTGTCACAGGGGTTGAGCACACTGACAGATGATTGGCAGGGAGAAGAGTAAATGAAACTTTCCCTCTCCCACTCCCCTCCCATGGCACATAATCTCTTTTTGAGGCATGCACATGTCTGAGCGAGAGGACGTGGGAGAGAGAGAGAGAGAGAGAGAGAGAGAGAGGAGAGGAAAAGGGGGGGAAGATAGCGAGGGGGAAAGAGTGAGAGAGAGAGAGAAAGGCAGAGAGAGGAGGAGTGAGACAGAGAGAGGGAGAGAGAGAGAATCAGGTCACACTGAGGTGAGTGCCCTTATCACGCACGCACAGAAGATGTCGTCCATTTGCTGTGACACCCGCACTGCTACCCCAGCTCTGCTTACAGGAGAGATGTGCTGTTTGTCGTTTTGACAGTTTGGGTGGGCACAGTGCATCTCGCTGTACAGACAGTGTGAACTTTGCAGAAGAACCGTCAGTCTTGCGCGGCCTTATGGGGATTTCCAACTTAAACAAAACAGGATGAGCGAGAGAGAGAGAGAGAGAGAGAGAGAGAGAGAGAGGGGAGGGGGGAAAGAAACAGAGAGAGAGAGAGAAAGGCGAGAGAGTGGAAGACAGTCAAGCCCCAAAGATATCATACACAGCTGTGGCATACTGCCTGATCACTTTCAGTGATACCGCCAGAATGGAGTGGACCGCCATATTTTTTATTCTTTTTTTTCTGCTCTGGCTTGTCCTATATGCATATTCAGCAAGGGGTGGAGACTAATAGAATCTGACATTTCCAGGCTTGTTTTAAATAAAATGTCATCCCTGTTGTTGGTAGGTAATGTTACACAAAAAACACACACAATAGCACTCACGTTCTTGTTTACACACATAGACACACTGCTTTTTCAGATAAATGGCATGTCTTGAGTCACCTCTCGGTAATTCAATTATTTTTGGTGGGTTTTACACGATGACACATAATTAGTGGCTGTTGTAATGATAATTAATTATGCCTTAATTAAAGGTCTATCAATGGACATTAATACAAAGTGTTGCCTAATTAATCTTTTTATAGCCATCTTGAAATGCACCTGGATTTCAGTCGGACTTAAACCCACACACGCACCAGGAGTCCGGTGGAGCACCTGCAGGAGTGCGGGCGGTGTGGTGAGGAGTGGAAGGTGTGAACTCTCTCTTCCTTCTCAGGTAACGGCTCCACCAGGCGGCCGCAGCCTCTCACGCTGAGGAGGAAACGTGCTCCACTTTACGCTGCCGCCTCTTTTTTTCTCTCTCTCATTCCGCTCGGCTCCGTTCCTCGCGGGCCCGACGTGTCTTTCTTAAACAAGCAAATCGGAGCGACGTCACCCCGGCGTCTCAGCGCTGCCGTGACACTGAAGGCTTTAGCGGAGGAGGAGGAGGAGGAGGAGGAGGAGGAGGAGGAGGAGGCCTGGGAGGAAGAGCATGTCGCCAGTGACCCCGTGGTGACAGTGCTCCTTCACAGTAATTAGTCACAGGAGTGCAGCTGACTTCAATCCGCGGCGAAGAGCATACATGCTCGACAGTCTGCTGGGAGTCGCCGCCGCCTGATAAACATGAGTGGCTGCTGTAATGGCTGTGCATTGACAAGGGCTGTGCGTGTGTGCGTGTGTGTGTGTGTGTGTGTGTGTGTGTGTGTGTGGAGTGAAGCGTTGGGAGACGGCTGGCAGTGGAGCTGCAATGCTGCAGGCGGATGGTGGGGGACGGAAACACAAGAAGAAACACACCCGCCACATCATTCATCACCGTGCGCTTTGGCGTCTTCTCCGCATTTTGTTTTTAATTGTTTGAGTAATGTAGTGGCTCCGTCTAGGTGAGCCGTATTCGCTTGGACAGCTGGGTGGGTGGGCAACTGTCACGATGGGTGCCGCAAACACTTGATTCTTAAAAAAGATGGTAAATTATGCATGCGAGGGATTCAAACCTGGACACGTCGACTCGCTCGGCTCCTCACCTCCTCAAAACAAAACTCCCAGCAGATTTCAAACAGACAGACGGGCTAATCTCCCCCAACGTGGCCTTCACTCCAAAAGAAACCCGTTTTAACATCCCCGGGAACCTGAAAGATGGTCGTCATTGCACATTCATGATGTGATCGGTGCATGCTAAATGATCATGAAGGAAGTGGAGGAGAGGGGGGGGGGGGGGGGGGGGGGGGCGATGGGGAAGGGAGGGAGGGAGGGAGGAGGGGATCTATGAATTTCACTTCTCAGCGTTGATGAGAGAGAAAATGTTCTTTTCCTGTGTTTCAGGATTGCCAGGTGATTAGATTAGAGTGGATTAAAATAGAGGCTGGAGCGTACCACTAGCTCCTACCCCTTCTTCTGCTCTCCCACCCCCACCTCCGCCTTTCCAGCACCCCCAAAATCCCCCATCTCAGATGATGGCGCATCCCGGTCGCATTGCTGCATCTGACAGACACTGTGTCAATCATCACCACGGAAACCAGACCCATGATGTCACCCAGCTGGCCCTAGCAGACAGCTGATGGGCATCGTAGACAGCAAGCATTTTTCTCCTCTCCCCTCATTTGGCTGGGCTAGCCAGCTCGCTGCGCCGCTAATGGCCACCAAACAAAATGGCCGTAATTTGATAGTGCGGGAAGCAAAATTGATGCCATTCATACACACGTTTTTATTTCCTTAATAACAATCCGGTGCAGGGGGGGAAAAAAACCCAGCTGCATCGTCGATGTCGCATTTTTCGTTGCCGTCGTCCAAAAGTCCACTTTTATCGTCATGCTGTTTTTAGAGTCACACATCGGCATGCGTTTTGCATGCAAAGGATCGTGCAAATACATACATGCACACACACACACACACACACACACACACACACAAACAAACAAGCACACGGTGTGCTTTTTGGAGCCGTGCAAGTCCTCTGCTCCCCAGTCAAGAGCCCACTATCTCCCCTCGGAGGCGAGCTGGAGTGCAGTGAAGGGCACACAATGGCAGCTCCAGACAGTCTCCCATCTCCCATGGGTGTAATCTCTTTTTGTTTATGCTGCCAGGGTGTTATTATAGCTGTCTGCTTGTGTGTGAGGCTGAGTGAGACAGATCCACTGACTCCCGGGGAAGAAGACGAAGAAGCGGGGGGGGGGGGAAACACAGTCAAGGTAGACTGCCTGAAGCCAAGAGCCCCTGCTTAACCTGCACCACTGTGGGCAGAGAAGAGCTCTGGAGAGCACAGGGGTATAGCTCCCATTCAAACTCAGCGAAAAGAACTCCTTAAGAATGGACACTGATGTCTCACTGGCGGAAAAGACACTAAAAAACAACTATTGATATCTCCTGGAATTATGAATATGGATGACATGTGAATACTTGATTAGTAGGAGGCATGTTTTAATTATGTTTTCAGTGTTTATGGTGCCGCCATATTAACCCTCTGAAAGGTGACAAAATAAGTAATTAAAGCTCATTATTAGCTATTAAGCCCTGCCGCCACTTTGTTTCCCAATTATTGCTCAGCTTCACATGACACAATCTATACGCCTCCCTCGCTTGACGCACACACACACACACACACACACATACGCGCTCGCGCAGAGGGAGGCCGACTTGTTTATACTCAGGAGTTGGAAACGACCAGAAACTCTTTGCATTGAGTGACAAACAGGAGGGCGAAGCAGCCTGTTCTTTTCCGCGGTCATATTGCCGCCTTCAGCTCGCCGAGATGCATGGAGCTGCGCCGTGGAGCGTGGGCAAATCGGAAGACTCTTTTTCTCCCGGCGCTCCTTACGGACACCTACCCTAATAGAATATAATAAGATTATATTTAACAAAGTGTCCACGTCAAACAAGGCCCATTCCTGCGCCAACAGCCATTCCCGGGAGCACTGATAGGTGGAGAGCAGAGGGATGGCATGAGCGACGGCCTGAGATTGGTCTGGCATTCATTAAGTCGCAGTACATGCTGCATATTTTCATTATTCACACAAAGGTACGTGTCAGCTAATCACAGCGAAATCGTCCGCGTTTAAAAAGCCAACAGACAGACTCCATCCATTACGTCAATTATGAATTAGCACCTCTCCGCCATCTCTCAGCTCGGGAGCGTCTAGTGCTGTCTTAATTAGGCAAACACGGGGCATCAATTCCTCCCAGAGAACGCTGTCTCCTCCTGCACGCACACACACACACACACACACACACACATATGCACACAAATGGTGAAACACACTCTCTAAAATATACTGCTGTTCAAACTCACCCACATGCACGCACACACACGCACACACACACACACACACACACACACACACACCCACACACTTGCACACCCTTTTTACGTAGTACACACTTGCTGGGCTCCGATTTGAAATGCCGCATGGGGACATTTAATGAGACAGGCTCTCATGTTTGTCACGGTGTGAAGATACATTACCAATCTTATATTCCTGCCTATTTCAAGTGTAATATACATCACCGCCGGCCTCCTTCTCCCGAAGTGAGTGTATCCTGCAGGAGCTGCCAGCCTTCTCCGACAGCCCTGCGTACACCTGGTTGGCTGATCTGTCCTTATCTGCAACATGCTGCTCTCCACTGCAGCGCTTCCTAATGGAGAGTGACAACAGTGGCTAGAGTTGCCAATGTGCCACTTACAGCCCTTTCTTCCTTGACTGCTTTGTGTTACGCCAGGCCTGTGGAAATCCAGCCTTTGAAGTCTAGCGTTGGATTCCTTTCTACCGGCATTTAGTTCCGTTGAGTGATATGACAAGGGGTGCGATTCTTTTAACTGCCTCTGCCGCACATCTCAGTGCTGAGAAGAAGAATGGTGAAAAATGCTGCGTGCTCTGCAGTGGGCAGACTTGGTCACATACTGAGGACTGGACTGAGGGAGACTGGCACACGCCTGCTCACAAGGAAACGGGTGCTTGTGTGACCTCTCCACTCCAGGACGACTGTGGGAGCTCTTTTCTATTAAGGAGCTACAGCAGTGTGAGCGAGATGGACCAAAAAAAATGGACAAAAAAAAAAAAAACGCAATGAACCGCTAATGAACTAGACCTCTGTGTGAACTGACATGAGAGCGCTTGATGCACTCCATCTCACGACAAAACCCTCTGACAGCCTCATAAATGTCCAATGAGATTCTTGCCTCTAGCTGCTTGCTGTTAACACAACGCACGCAGGGCGTCGAGCTCGCAGGGTTTGTTTGCGGCTGAGGAGCTGCCTGTGAGTCAGCCTTTAGCCTGGACTGAGGAGCACAGCACAGGCACCGCTCTGTTATCCTCCTGCTCCAGCTGCCTAATACAGTGCTTTTATGAACTCTGTCGCCATATTGAGGCACGTCCTCACACCAACGTGTCGTCAGAGACGAGCACTATCGCGCAGCAACTTATAATCCTAGCATCACCTCGGCATTGAAAACGTTAAGCACGGCTAAGACGAGACAGCTTTTTTTTTCCTTTTCTTTTCTTTTCTTTTTTTTTTTTTTTGTTTCGCCCGTGTCCAGTATCAGAAGCTTCACACAATCGGAGCGGCGCTGTCTCTTTAAGAGGGGCCGGGTCTGGCGCCTCCCCCTCCCTCCTGCTGCCATGGTTCCAGCCAACGAGCACTCTGAAGTGTGACATGATCATGCTCACTTTCCATAGTTAATCCCTCGACTGGGTCGGCCACTCAAGCTGCTCAATGAGTCATTTGATTGTCATCTACCTAGTGCAGTGAAAGGAAGAAAAGAGAGGCAGACAGAAGGAGGGATGGGTGGAGGAGAGGATGGAGGGGGGGGGGGAGGGAGGGTTGGCAGAGAGGGAGAGAAAGAGAAAAGGAAGGATGGGTGCGAAAGGAAAAGGAGACAGAACGAGAGACAAGGGTAGTGGGAGGGTGAGATGGGGGCATGGTGGATGAAAAAGAAAAAGGAGATGGAGGGAAGAGGAGAAGGAGAGAGAGAGGGATAGAGAGACGCAGGAAAGGAAGGGTGGGGGAGAGTGAGAAAGTGAGAGTGTGTGTGTGTGTGTATGAGCGAGAGAGAGAAAGAGAGAACGAGAGAGGGAGAAATGGAGCCTGGAGCGTTGTCTGCTGAGGATGACAGGCAGTCACAGAGCCTGAGCCCCCGTGCAGAAATAAGTGAGTTAGAACAGAGCTGCTGGCTCTGTAATAAAGCGTTTAATGGACAGACAGCCTCTTCTTGCCTTCCTCGGGGTAACACTAAATCCCTCTTTATTGTAGTTTGCACAGATGTTAGTGAGTTATCCATTTCTCTAATCACACTGGATGCTGGCACATCCGTCTTCGGCCTGAAAAACAACCCCTTTCCCCCCATCTCACTTCCACAAACAGAGGGCCTCCCTTGCTCTTTTCGCTCTCCTTTCTCTTCTCCCAACCTTAAGAGTGAGTCATCCACAGGTCACTCTCCCCAATACAAATAGAATTCAAGCAATATTGTGTCCTGATTGAGCTTTCATGCAATTACCTCTGCCCCGCGGTCAAGTTTGCTTTATGGCTTATGGTAGTTTTTGTCAGACTGTGTCTGGATGCGATATTGCCGAGCGGCTCATCATAAAGACACAGCCTCTGTCCTCGGGCCTTCATCAAAATAACACGATTCGCCCCTGTCGAGCACAGACAACAATGTCAGATTGTTTTTGGAGCCAGAGAATTTCATAAGGCCTGCCACAGCCCAACACAATTAGCTCACCGATACACAGCAAACAGCGCTACTGAGGAGGTTCCCAATTACAAGGGCCCGTGGTGGGCCAACGGTGTGCGCGAGTATCACAAGTCAGGGCTTTGTTTAATGAAATTAGACTCTCTGAAATTGTTTTAGAAGGACAAAAAACGTTAACTAATTGGAAGGGTACATTTATGTAACACTATTTCTCTTTTGAAAAAAAGTAAGATTTTCTTATTCATTACTGCAGTGTCTTCACTGTGAAAATCACGGTTGTTTTTTTTTCATTCTCTCGAGTATCTCACGAGCCTTCGGTGTGGAATGTTTTGTCTTTTTTGGGAGTTCGAGCGACACAATGTCCTCTCTTCATCAGGCTGTTGTTGGAGACAGAGCGTCTCTGACGTCGAGCATGTGAGAAAGATGGAAAGAAAGCAGGGCTGAGTGGGAGGGGGGGGGGGGGGGGGGGGGTGGAAGAGTGAAGCGAGACCGATTCGGTATTCGGCGAAACGCAGACGGGTTAAATCTGGAAGCGTGACAAAAATGTGTCCGGCTTAATGATGTCAACTAGTGTTCTCTCTGGCCCTGTGCAGAGGGTGCCTTTCTGCCCTCTGCCTGCAAGATTCAGCCACCCAACTCATCTCTCCTCTTTCTCTCTCCCTCTCTCTCTCTCTCTCTCTCTCACACACACAGACAGACACACACACACACACACACTCTCTCTCTCTGTCCATCTCCTGTTCTTTATTTCACTCTTTTTTTTATATCTTATTTGTCTCTCTTTGTTCCACTGGCTGTTTCTTCTCACTTTCTTTTTTCCCTCTGTTTCTCATATTATTTTTCTCTATTGTCTGTATTTTTTTTTCTCCCCTCATCTCCAGCTACTTGCTGTGAAATCTTGCACTACAACTGAGTGGCTTCAAACTTCTGGTACAAAACACAAAAGCCCTCGTATCGTATTGTATGTCTGCTTGCTTGCTCTTCTTGGCTTTAAGGCGGGGAAAGCCGTCTGCACTGTCCACAACCACTGTTCTCTTCTCTTCTGTTCTTATTTACCCCAACACAATCTGAGGCAAACAAGGAAGCAAAAGATGAAAGCGAGCGATTGCATGAATAAATAAAGAGGAGGACAGGAGGTGGCTCCTGTCGCTTTAAGCCCTAACTAGGTGCTAAGGACTGAAAGTTCTGGAAGAGGAGCGAGCGTCGGAGAAAGGTCAGCGAGAGTTCAGCGTGCGGGGATGAGTGATGGCCATGGCGCGGGGGGCTCTGTTGCCGGGCCTTGTTCTTTTCTGTGCTGCCTGACGGGCCTCACAGCGGTAGCCTGAGTCTTGATGGATTGGCAGCCAGTGAAAGGAAACGTTCACCCCCCCCCAACCCCTCCACCCCACACCTCCTCTCCCTCCACACCACCACCCCCCCTCTCCCACCGCACACTTCTCCCTCTCTCCCTCCCTCCCTCCATCCCTCCTTCACTCGTCCCCTCCCACCAATGGGGCTCTCTCTCTATCTTCCTTTTTCTCTTCCTCTCTGTCCTCCCTCCCTCTCTGTCTCGCCCAGCATTCCATACAACATTCTCTCTTCCAGTCCCTTTTTGCTCTTCATGTGGGTTCTCTCTCTCTCTCTCTCTCTCTCTCTCTCTCTCTCCTCCCTCTCTCCTCCTGCACTCCTCCCCTGGAGCCCTAACCCTCACCACCACCTCCCCTCCAGACAGCAGCAGCAGCAGCAGATAGCTTTGAGTGTATAGACTCGGGGAGGGACGGGGCGCGTGGGGGGGCTAAAGGGTTGAGGCCAGGGCTTCCCATGACCAGGTCAGCTGAGGGGGGGGGGGGGGGGGGGCAGCTGGGGGCCAGGGCTGGCTGGCTGGCCCCGGGGGCCGAGGGGGCTTGTTGTACCTGGCTGAACACAAAAGGACCCTGAGCAGCAGGGGTGGGCTGCTAAAATAAACATCAAAGGCGAGCGAGGGGATGCGCCGCGCCGAGGACCCTTTTGTTGCCTGGAAATGTAGGGCTCCCCCGGGGGGGGGGCGGCGGTAAATGAGATGGTCTGTCTCAGGCGCGCTTCCTGGTGAAATATTTTTGATAAATAAATCACGGGAGCTCTCGGGTGCATTAACCGCTTAGCGACCGGGACCGA
>NC_085004.1:3460118-3510690 GCF_963854185.1 Sardina pilchardus
ATATAATCCAGTGAGGCACCAGACATGCATTAGCTGCTGGTATGTAGATGCGTAACAAAGACAGGGATTGATAGGTGGAAGACCACAATAACAGGAAGTAGCCGGCTCCATGGATGCGTCCACTGAAATAAGAGACCTAGAGAAAGACAGAGAGAGTGAGAAAGCGTGCGTGTGTGTGTACGTGTGCATGTGTGTGTGCAAGTGTGTGTGTGTGTGTGTGTGTGTGTGTGTGTGTGTGCACGTGTGTGTGTGTGTGTGTGTGTGCGTGTGTAAGAACAAGATAGAGAGAGGGGGAAAGTAACGAGAGTGAGTGTGTGTGTGTATGTGTGTGTGTTGTGAGTAATGAGCGCTGTGCTCCCAGAACAATCACGCGCTCCATTTTGCAGTGTGTTTTCACCTGATGTATGGTCTCTGTTGTGGGAAGCCGTGTAATAAGACCATTTGGGCCTCTCATTTGTGCGCATTAGTGGCAAATATCTTACAGTGCCCTTAAAAGTGCCTGGAGGGCTAAAGAAACAGCGATCGCGGCCCCTCATTTCGCAGCGCCTGATGTCAGGAGAAGTTGCAGGCCAGGGCCACTGATCAGAGTGGGAGATGGGAGTGAGCTCTTGGAAGCACAGCTGCAGGTAGGCTCCGAGTGAAGAGTGGCTCCCATCTCTCCACAGGCTAAACATGGACCACTCTAAATGGACTCGCAGGCTGAGTCGGCTGGCAATAAATAGGCAGTCTCTGTAAATAATTAAAGAAACTGGCACGGGTTGTCTTTTTTTTAGCTAAAGGAGGAGAGCACTTGTTAGCGTTCTCCTCCTGGATTTTGCGTTTGGCGCTACGAGCCAGTGGAACTGCGTTGAGTGGTCTGTATGTGCAATGATTGGCACATGCTGTGATCCTAAGGGGAGATGACCTCAAGTCTAGCGCCACATTGTGTATGACTTCATACATGCGTGCTTGGAACGTATGATGTAAGGCCAGGCGTGCGGGGTGTGTGTGCGTGTGTGTGTGTGTTTGAGATTGTGTGCCAGGCACTAAACCCTTCTGAAGGAGTGAGATGCATAACTGTACATCAGCACGGAACACATTTGTATGCCCTTGAGAGGTCAAGAGCTCCATTGGACAGACAAGCGCATTTCATCATTATCATAGCTACTTTAGAGTATCCACTGGAATAAAGCATCTCATTGTTTTGCAGATAAGATATAATAGAACATAAACCAGAGCCCTGCTTTTTGCCCAAAGCAGGAGTCTTTGAAAAGGCGGAGGATGAAGCTCAGAGGCAGACAAAGGAGGCCAAGTTCCAGCGCACATATGAAGCGCTCCGACGCCAGCAGATGAGAGCGGCAACACTGTTTAATGTTTCAGAGGAGAAAATGGCACTTTAGCAGAGATCCCTACAGGGAAATTCTGCTTGCTGAAAACATAACAACGTAATCAGCCGTGTGTGTCTCTCCCCAGGAATGAGCCGGGCTGAGATTCACACTTGCGCTTTCAGTTGGGGGGGGGGGGGGAGGGGGGGCGCGTTTCCAAATGCATGGAAAAATATTCAGTCAGAGAGTCCTGAAAGATTACACTGATGCCTGGAAAAAAACCCTGAGAAGAAACAACAACAACATATTACGATTAGCAATCAATGTAACCCCCCCCGAATAGCATCCCTCTCTCCTCTCCCTCTCAGTCACACACTCCTACACTTCCACCCACGGGGCTGGAGTGTCCACAGTATCCACACATATTATCCCCCTTCATCAGGGTCATTCACCATGCGTCTGTCTCTGTCTCCCTTTATTCCACCGCAGAGGAGGAGGAGGGGTGTGTGTCTGTGTTTGATGGGAGGAGAGTAGTTGGCAGGGGGTGGTGAGTGAGTGTAAGTGTGTGTGTGTGTGTCTCCGTGTGTGTGTGTGTTCATGTGTGGGGAGGGGGTGTGTGGATAAGGACTCTGTGAGTGGCAAGTGTACACGAATACCAGCACATCAACTGCCAATATGTCGGGAGGCCTTGGTAACAGCCTGCGGTCTCCGGGGAGCTCTGCGGCAGCTCGGGCGGTGTATCAGACGGAGAGGAAAACAATTTCTGGTGCCAATAATGCGGCGCAGATGAAAAATGTTTTAATATTTGCAGCTGCTTTATGGCAGTCACGGTGACAGTGATGGAGTCAATGTCAGCTTTTTCCCTTTAAATGTCATGCTCTGTCTCAGCTGCCTCGTGTGCTGCTGTGTGTGTGTGTGTGTGTGTGTGTGTGTGTGTGTGTGTGTGTGTGTGTGTGTGTGTGCGTGTGCGATCTCTGTGTGTGTCTGTGTGGGTTTTGTGTGCTAAAGCTTTTGTCTCTCTCTCCCTCTCTCTCTCTGTGTGTGTGTGTGATTTCCCTGCAGCTGACAGAGCTCACTCTGCAGTCTCTCATTGATCTATCTTTTCTGCTCTGTAATGGCAGTCTTGCCCGATGCCCAAATCTATGAATGCGCTTCCCTGCCCGTAATGAACGATTCGCCCCCGAACCGCCCTCATTGCCAGCATTCCTCCAATCCTTTTCTTTTCTCTCTGTCACTCTCTTCCCTCTCTCCCTCTCTCTCGCCTGCTCTCTGTGTCTCTCCTTTTTTGTTCCTCATAAAGATGCTGCTCTCAGCTGTCAAATAAAACTCCCTAAACCCGGCAGCAGCGTTTAGAATATAATTTGCTGCTTTCTCCTTTTTATTTATATTTGATTAGTTTTCATATGCACGGTGATGAAAAAGATAAATTAAGGTATGCTATCTCTCTGCCTTCTCCCCCACCCTTACAAAAACAACATCAAAATGCTTTTCCATGAAAACATTTACTAAACGAGACTAGACAAATACTAATACCAATACCTGGACACATACCTGTATTGATTCATAATAATACTACAAATGCATGCATGATGGATGAAACTATGAAATATGTTCACTTGCGTCATTCTATCTATTTTGTAAAACATGCAACAACACATGATGTGTCTTACTAGCCCCTTCATGGTGTCCCTATAAGTGTCTCTGGGTGTGGTGCGGTATCTGAGATGTGTCCAGAGAGGGGGGGCTGTCCCTCGGCCGCCTCTGACCCAGACATGCTCCCCCCCAGGGGGTCGGGGGTGCGACCCACGTCATTGTCCTCCTCTCAAAGAGCGAGCCGGAGAGCCATCTCTCACTGCCATACTGTAGAATGGCCATAATGTACACTGGGTGGTTGTGTTCCGAGCCCAAGGGGTCATGGCGAGGTCACCATCACAGCGGTTGGTGTTCAAGATATCACCAAAGATCCTTCATTACTGACAAGATAGAGCAACATAATGCATCGCTATGGAAGCAAAATTCAGTTCCTGTCTGCTTAAAGAGGCGTGTCGCAAAGACGTCATAGTGGGATATCGATCTCTGTCAGATTGGCAAGCAGTTCAGTTCGAATGTAACGTAGGTCTGCTTAAAGGTAGAACGAAGATAGAATGCGGAAATCATTGAACGTTTGCGCCTCTCGCTCCGCTTTAACCCTCTCTGATATCACCTGCCCCTCATGGTGGGAGGGCGCTACTGCACCAGTTCTCAATTTCAGTTCTCCTCTCTGTCACTCAAGATTGATTAGGCAATAAGCAGCAATCACATGTTGCATTCTGAAAACTCCAGCAAATATTTTTCGCTTACACAAGGCTCTAAAACGGTGGCAAGAAAGTGTTAAAAAAAAAACCCTCCAGCGCTGGTTTGATGGGGTGATGTGAGGAGGATTGGCCTGTGGGGACTCAATAGCTTAGCCCCACCACAGATAAACAAGCATACTCCTCCATCCGTGCGCTGCACCTCACCATCTGATCAGGACAGCTGAGCTGAGGACCATATGGCTACCAACCGCGGGCGATCGATACCAACTGCGGGCGTTGCTGCCGCGACTGCCGATCGAGCTGCTGCCTGTCTGGATCGAGCAGCGCTAACGTTGGAGGCCAGGGACAAAATGCTGCTGACCTGCAGGGTCGCTCTCGACTTCAGGCTGCTCGGTGCTTCTGCTGCTTGTGCCTCAGCTTCTGGTGTTCTCCAGACGGCCTGCCTGCGCTCTGCCTAGCGAATTCCGCCGGGTTGGTCTGATCAGCTACGGGACTGTGCAACATCTAATTGCCCTGGGACTTTTCTCGGCCGTCTGATGCAGTCGATTTGGACTAAGTTGGCGTGGACTTGCTTTTATTATTTATTTATTTGATTTGTGTTTGTTTGCCTGTCCTATATCTTAATCCATGTTATTTTATTATATGTTAATTGTTGTTTGGTGTCTGTCTTTGTATGTCTTGGTGTCCGTCGGGTACGCAGGCGATTACGCCGCTCCGTCCGGTATCTTTTGTCTTGTGTCTTGTTATTTTGTAAAATTGTTTGTTCTTTGTTGCCACGGGTACGCTGGCGATCACGCCACTCCGTTCGGCACTGTCTGTGTATGGGTTCTGTGCACGTGAAATGCGCTATATTTGTAGTGGTTGTCTAATGTCTGTCTTGATGTCTGTACAGGAACGCTGTGCGAATACGCCGCTCTGTCTGGCACCTGGCTATTTTGTGTCAGTTTAATTATTTGCTTTTTGTATCTTTTTCTTTTTCTTGTTTTATTATTTTGATTATTGTTGTTATATGTTTTGTGACTCAGGGCATTGCTGTAAAAGAGCTTGATGCTCAGTCAATTTTCCCTGAATAAAAAACGGTTGATGATGATGATGATACAGATGTTCCCCCACATTACTCCCAGGAGTCGCTTATGAGTGTGATGGTGCAAAAGAAAATCCCTCTCTTTCTGGAGTGTGAGTGTGAGTGTGTGTGGGTGTGTGTGTGTGTGTGTTTGTCTCTGTGTGCGTGCGTGTGTGTGTGTGTGTGTGTGTGTGTTTGTCTCTGTGTGCGTGCGTGCGTGTGCGTGCGTGCGTGCGTGTGTGTGTGTGTGTGCGTGTGTGTGTGTGCGTGTGCAAACAATTAGATCTCTGCTTCCAGATAGACTGTCAGGGGGGTGAGGAGAAAAGGGATCTCCCCCAGTGTGAATCATGTGTAACTGAGGGTGCTGATGCATGTGTGTGCTTTACAGTGACTGATCTCAGCCATGCTGGTGGATGTACGCGTGTGTGTTTTATGTGTTCTTGTGTGTGTCTATGCATGACGTATGCATGTGTGTGAATATGTGTGTGTGTGTTGTGCGCGCGTGTGTGTGGGTGGCCCAAGCATGAAGAACAGCCTGTATAACATGCTGTCAGAGATTCAGAGGCCTATGTCAGTGCACAGACGAGCACAGCAGTACTGCTACAGCACTGTCCCTGCTGCCCTGAGATATATGTTTACATGGGGGACGTGCAGGATTAATTCATAACCACATAGCAGGGTGGAGGGAGGGGAGGGCCATGGAGGGAGGAAGGGAGCTGTGTTGGTTATGTGCTTCTCGCTGGGTACTACGGGGGGGAGTGGAGAGGGGATTTATGTATATTACACGATGGTCGGCTCCATGGGCCAGCCAGGACATCTCACCTTTAATATCAGCCTGACTCCCATTCTAGTCTCCAGCTGGAGGTGTGAGTGCCACAGCAGGGATGAGGAAAGGAGAGAGGAGAGGAGAGGAAGAGAGAGAGAGAGAGAGAGAGAGAGAGAGAGAGAGAGAGAAAAGCAGAGTCAGCTGGTGCAAGCTATTTTAAACACATTACATTTTTATTTTTTGATTTCCCCTTTTGATGATTTATAAAATTGTGTGTGTGTGTGTGTGTGTGTGTGTGTGTGTGTGTGTGTGTGAAATAAGGATCTCTAATTCTAAAACAGGTAAAGGTAACAGATACATCTTTGACCTCAATAGTTTCGATGAAACAATTCTGTTAACAGCTACATCTGTCACATCCGTGTCTAATGTGATACACCTGTTTTTTGTTTTCTTAACATGCTGCCAAAACACAGCTCTAGAAATGCATACTAATTTAGATGGCAATAGAATCGGCAAAAAAAAAAAAAAATCAGGAGCCAGTAGGGCCTTGTATTGACAGAGCACACTCAGAAAGTTGATGAAGGACTACATCCTGTCTAAAAATAAGTTGGTAGACCATTGGTAGACATGGATGGTCGGCTTTCAATGCATGGTCTGAAATACATGCATGTCATTTTTTTGGTCATTAATGGTATGGATAAGAAGGCACTAACAAATTCTAAAATGACTATGAATTTCTCATCTGTAAAGATTTTACCCACAATCTCTATGACGCTTAGAGCCAATACATACAGCAATACTTACAGGACACAATATATGACCAACAGATAGCATAAGTTCTTTAACATTATTGTCGATGTTGCAATGTGTGTAGCTAATATGATAGCATGTAGCTAATAGTGTGTGGATGTGGTTATCGGAAGCAATTATCGCAGAATGTGTGGAAAACCTGTCTGAAAACGGCCATATAGTTGCTGCTATTTAAACCCATGAGGCAGATGGACGCACATCTCTACACCCATTCTATTCCAAACTATTCATCAACCATCACAAACCGTATTTCCTGTAAAGGCCGGGACACACCAACCCAATAATCGACCGTCGGACGTCATCGGACAGTCGGGGGCAGTTGGGGATTCGTGTCTGTTTGGTGTGTCCTGTGCCGTGTCGGGGTTCGTTTTGGCCGACTGTAGAGTCAGCCAGTGGTCGTCGGCCTCAATTACCAATCTGGGGTGCGTTTCTAGAAGAGTTAGCAATGACATTGCTAAACACGACAGTGTTACACCGGTTTCACGAAAGTATCGCACCTGTGCCGCAATTCGCTATCTCCGGCATTCGAACATCGTTGTTCCAATAATGTTGTTGATGATGCAGCGCTACATAAGGATTGAGAACATGACGTATTCCCAATGGAAAACGCAAAGCATTTTGGCAATCCGCGGCACAAATTTTAAGTAGTTTTACTGACTTCTGGGAAGAACAGTGTTCAAAATGCCATTTACCTGCTGTGTTATAAACTGCAATAAAGTGGCATGAAGCTTATCTTTTATCGTTTTCCAGCAGGGAAAAATAATAGTATACGCGCCATGTTTCAGAAGTGACAAAAAGGTGAGAAATGGCATGGATAGCAGCAGTAAGGAGGCCCAAGATTATTTTATGCCAGACCATAGACCCAGAACATTAGCCTGATGCCAGCCCTTGTAAACTGGCCAAACATACCCATAATTCCTTGCGTTTTGATGACATTGCCGCTTAATTGGTCACATGTCTTAGCAATCTCTATTTCATTGGTGGAATACATGGAAACGTATAATACCCCACCCCCTAGAAATTCTCTGCCACTGCCAGTATGTGTAGACATATTTCTAATTTAAATCCAAAGTGATTAATACTGGCATTAACGACGGAGCGAACTACCAAGGTTGTGACACAAGTTAGCTTATGACACTTTCTGGAAACGCACCCATGATTGGTGGTCGAGTCCTAGCCCTTCTAAACATCTTGGACCATTGCTAGGTAGCAAAGGACTTTTTTTAAACTAGCCATTGATCCTAAATCCAGTGATGTATGTATTTTGCTAGAACTAGTAGACTACCACACAGTTGCTGAACGTATGTTATTTCAGGTTAGTTTGCAACAAATCCAAGTTTAAACGAAAGTCCTAGCTAGCAAACATCACCAGCAATTCCCATTCACTTTTTGTTTTACTGTGCTAACTTTAGCTGGGGTCATCCCTATGTTCCCCGGTTGCAATACATACCGGGGAACATAGGACCCTTTTTTGGAAAGCGGGGAACATAGGACCCTTTTCAAAATTTAAGAAAAAAAGGGTCCTATGTTCCCCGGTCCCATACAAAGTGGGGAACATAGGACCTGGGAAACATAGGTACGCTCCCTTTAGCTAGCTAGGTTACCGGGCGAAAATAAATGATTTATTCTGTATTTATTTATTCTAGAGAGAGTTTCATTGGCATCACACACAAGCAATGACAATGAAACAATACACAATTTATAATTGTTTTTATTTTCTTATTGTTTAAAGAGACCCTATGCAACTTTCTGCAGGAGACGATCGCTCCTTGTTTATATCTGGAAGTCTGAGACGAAGAACCACACTTGCCATTTATATATTTAAATATAGCCTATACATGTATAAATATACACGCTAAAGCTGTCGGGGAAGCTCTGCAGAGAAAATGCAAGCATAAACCGAGCGAAAACGAAAAACAAAACCCAAACCAGAGATGAAATCGCAAATCCTGCATAGTTCCTCTTTAATCAGAGAAGTCCGAAAACTAGAGCGAATTCTTCTTGGTAACTAGACTCAGCTGACTCTGAAGCAGTTATGGGTAATGTATCACACCTTGCGCACGTGCAGAACGTACGCCCTGCGTCGGTGTCGCTTCGGTGTGTTCAGAGGCACTTTTTTGACCAACCCGGGGAGACGGGAGACGGCTGATCACTCAGACTGCTTTTCTGCCGACGGTCGGCCATCGGGTTGGTATGTCTTGGCCTTTACAGATTAAACAGCAGAGGTGTAAAGCATTTCTAATTCAACATTTTCAGCGTAATCCGGTTTTATAGTAGCCTGACTCCGCCTGTGTACTGTACGCACTTCTGTTCAATTTCTCTCCCCTTCAGTCCTCCGTCTGGAATTCCTTGATCCACTTTCGTTTACTCCAGCAAGAGCACCTCCTCCCAATCAGCGCACAGAGGGCGTTCCCGAGAGCAATTACATTGAAGTTTCAAGCCAATTGTTATTGTTGTGTCCCCAGTGGTTAACATACGTCATAACCAAACATTAGTGATTGAATTCCAATGATTTCAAACTTCAGACAAGCGTCCACAAACCAGGAAATAATGTTTGCCAATGGATCTAGGCCAGACTCTGCGAAGTCACAGAGTCATGGTTTTCAAGGCTCCAACTTTGGGCTTTTGTAATACATCATTTCATAAAAGGTGAAATAGAAAATAAATGTATATCACCTAGGTAAATGTAAATATTAAAATCAGAGGATACACAAGTTTTTTAGTGTAGCTTTAATTATTTATTTCTACAAAATGCTAAAGATGCAATTAAGCTGTGCTTAAATTGTTTAATACATGATTTAATAACAGGCCAAATAGAAAAGAAATGGTAAATGTCACCTATCTGTAAATATTTCAATCAGATAATGTGCTGTGCAGTTAGATCAAGTTGGATAGTTGGATTGGATGCTCCAGAACTCACACAAATGGAGTCTTGAAGGAGCCGCACTGTTTTATGACACTGTGGCATATGAATGTGCTTCTGTTGATGACCTTTAGTTTTGTTGCTACTGTGCATGGAGGACAGGCCCATTATGAGTCCTGTCCAACATTGTATATAGTATATATACTTTTGATTGGTGGTAACTATAGATACAAATTCAGCACATTTTAATCGTATTGCAATTATGCCGATAACCATGATCGTTTTTGTTACTATAATCATGATATCACATTTTCATACCATATCTCTAGTGGCTGGTGATAAAGCTGAGTAGCTGGTAGATTTTGGAATCCACCAGTCACAGTGGCAGGTGGACAAACTATTTAAACTATTTAATGTGTGTGTGTGTGTGTGTGTGTGTGTGTGTGTGTGTGTGTGTGTGTGTGTGTGTGTGTGAAATAAAGAATATGATCAAATCATATTAAACAACTAATGTTAAGCATTTCCAAAATGTATCTTAATATAATTTGGATTTGACCAAAACACAGGATCTTTCTTGTGCTTTGCTCTGAGACGTGAGATATGGAGCATGTGAAATTTCTGTGAAGTTTAGCCTCACTGTCTTTGTCCATGTACCACCGGGTGTAATTAGGCAGCTTAATCAGCTAACGATTCTGGCGAACACAGTTAAGGGGGAATTAAACAGGTAGGAGTGATAGTGAAGTGAGAGACAAAAATGCTGAGGAGATGGTTTGAGTCTCTCCAGAGGAAAATAAAAGTAGGGAGAAAGACTATTAAAATGGAGCGAGAGTACTGTGCCGTGCACTAACATCCTTCTGCTCTTGAATTAGCTCATTGTGCTCCTTATTCTAAATTGAATAGGAAAGTCGCTCACAAAGTGGCACAATTAAAACAGCCCTATAGCCAAGCAGAGGAACATAACCTCCCCAGTCTCCCTCTGAGTCTGTGTATCTATACTTTCTACTGCATAGGTGTGTTACATTTGAATTTATATCACTCTATGCAATTGGTCACTGGCCCGTCCTCCCTCTTTCAAGATGCAAACTTGGTATGGGCGGATTGTGAATAACAAAACCCTGTTATCATATATTGAAAGAAGGGATTGTAATCACACAACAGCCGAGTCTGGTCAAAGTTAGCCAAACATGCTAACACAGTGTCCGGCAGCTTTTTTTATATATATAGGCTATATAAACAATTGTGATTCGAGGTAACATTTGAAGCTATAGCCACTTCTAGAGAAGTTGTTGAAAAACGAGGTTAGCATGTGGTCCACTGCGATGTCAGGGCTGAGCTAGCCGGCTCCAAGAACAAAGGCGCCCCCTTTAATGAACTTTCCTCTGGGTAGCCTAGTCAGTGGCGTCCAGACGAGAGGCAGCCTGTTGGAATCCACAAACAAGAGAGAGAGGGAGAGATAGAGTGAGGGGATAGAAAACAAATGAACTAACAGACATCATCCCTTTGACCTGAAACTGTACTGGACTCTAACCGAGGGCATGATCCACATCTCACCACAGCGCTTGTGACGCACAGAGAATAAAGTCAGGCCTTTTATTCAATCAGCCGTTGAAATGTGAGAGATTGCAACCAGCAGGCGTGGGGGAGAGCACAACACGAGGAGAGCTCTGAAATGACTTTAAAGCACAAGATGGTCGCCAAGACACGTACAGCTTATGGCATGGGAACGGCCATGTGTCACCGCCCCCAATGCTACTGCGGCAGCCCTCGCCGTCCTGGTGTTGTCATCTGTCTCTATTACATATTTTTTTTGTCAAGCTGAATATAAAAAAAAAGAGAGACACGCACAGGGTGGGTTTTGTGAGTAGGTGCTGGTAGCCGCAGCCAAAGGCTTTGTGAGACATAAAAAACAGGCCAACGTTAAACTAGCAGCAGGCTAATCTGCTGGTATCTGCCCAGGCCCATTCCACTCGGCACCGCAGGGTGCCTCGCTCCCTCTCTCCCTCTCTCGCCGTCTCTTGGACACCTCCCAAAACGAATCAGGCTCATCTTCTGGCAGCCGTATGTGAGAGCGGAGAGGGCTGGTTGGTGCAGTGGAGAGCGGGGGAGAGAGGGAGAGAGAGGGAGGGATGGGAAAAGAGAGAGAGAGAGGGCCCCAAGCAGTTAGCATCTGGTAGCCTCCAAGAGGGGTGAGTGTGTGGGGCTGTGAAAGCACAGGACACACACTGGCAACACATGGACGACAATAAAGACACACACACACACCGCACAGACACACACACCACAGACACACACACCACAGACACACACAAACACAAAAAGAGAGATAGAGAGCGAGTGAGTGAGTGAGTGAGAGAAAGAGAGAGTCTATTGCAGTCCCAATGAGTGATGGTTGAGGCGACAGCTGTAGAGTTCTGAGCCAAAGTCCTTCTGCCAAACATAAGCTTGTCTGTCCTTCAGAGGCTTGGCATGCACTGCTGTATTGTGGCCATGACTTGCATTGTGGGTATTACTGGCATAGTTACATTCATCAGAATTAGGAGCTCATTAATTCTGTCAGTTTTACAGGTAGAGTGAATATTAATGGAACCACGAGTGGCCTCATTGCCTCAGTGATGGTCTGCTGCTAAAAGGGAGGGCTGAACCTCTCAGCCCTGACTATGGAGTTTGTTTGAGAAGTTTGTCTCCAACTGATGCATTCGCCGACGCTTGCCATATTCATACTTTATTCATTATTCAACTAAATTTCATTAAATTAAATTTCATTTAATTACATTCAATTTCTTGTTTCTCTCTCTGCTGCCTCAACGCTAATATCCCCTGTTATGGGAATAATAAAGGATTATCGTATCTTATTTCATGTGGTCATGGTAACTAATATAGATTTCAGTCACATATATTTTGCAACATGATGTGACATGCCCCCCTTAGCATTTAAATTCCTCAATCATTATCTGAGTACATACTATATGTGACTTTGTCACTGCTTTGCAAATTCAAAGCTTTCTGAATATTAATTCCATCCAAAAGATTGCTCTAGCAATATTTTCCATAGGTGTTCCTTTGACCACAGGCAGACTGTCTTTATTTTTGACAACCTCCTATAAATAATTAAAATGGAGGGGCTAGTCGACCAGATCCTGGCAAAACAACAAAACGATGGGTGCATTTCAGGAGCCAAAAGTCAGAGTTGGAGGACTATTAATCTTGTTCTACTCTTAATCCTGTTTTTTGAGAATTAGAGAAGGCGAAAGCATAGTTACCAGCCTACGGAGGAAGGCTTTAGCTTGGGCGTTAGCTTCAGCCGGCTCTGACCAAACTGCTAGACACAGACCTTCAATCAACATGTTTCATATATGATCAAAGAGCAACTTTTTTCAACATTTAGCTGTTTCCTCCTGTAGTGCACTAATATGTTGCATATCCTAACATTCAATGCTCTGTAAAGGTGACGGGCCCATTCCATTTGGTGCCCCAGAACAGGCTTCCTTTTAAAGTGAAGATGATAGCGTCCCACTTGCTTACTTCTGGGGCTGAATGTCCTTGTTTAACAATGCCATTGAAGAGTGGAATTCCAATTCATGACTTTCCAGATCTGCACAATATCTTCATGATTGAGCCTTTCACACTTTGACTTCAGACTACAAGTAGTAGACCTTGGCTTCGTGGAAGGCTGTTAAATGAATGGGCTTCCATTTGAGAAATAATTCCAAGGCTGACTTAATACAACAAACATTTTCTAAACTTCTAAGGTATCATTTTGGCAGTTCTATTACCGGTAGCTATGAATCAAGAGCTGAATAACCATCCTCACTTGAATTAAAAGCTATTTCTGATGTGGCTAATGTGGAGCAAGTCACGGCCACTAGATGAAAGCATGCTTGTTTATCAGAGAAGAAACATGCTAATCAAATTTTAACCTACAGCACATGGGCAATACTCCGTCCTACTTATTAGCAGTCACATTTATGTTATCATGCCATTTCTCAAAAGAATCAGACCAAAGTGAAGCATAAGTCCACATTAATGACACTTAATATTGATGCCTGGTGTTATTTTTTATATGATCAGCATGTGGAACAAGCTTGAGAAAGTGACACCAGGCACATTACTGTAATTTGATTTAGGCACTTAAACGACTATCTATCATTATTTTTTTCATGATAGTAAGTGAATCATTTTCTTTCTTGTAATACATTTTTAATTAGTTTTTACAAAGAGTATGGTGGGAATGCCAAGAAGTTAACAACAAAATATTTATGTAACCAAGCTTCAAATGACTCAAACAATAAAGCACTCCTGGAGTGTTTGAATGATTGCAGGATTGGCATAACTTTTCTCAGTGTCTTTAAGACATTCACTGAGACACACGGTTTAGCTGAAGAGTATAATACAGTGAATGGATGTATATCAATGTGTAGACTTCCGTTAAGATGCTTATTTAACACTGTATTTCAAAGATTTCTGACTGGGTTACCTTCTATGTCTGCACACCTCTGTTTATTTGAACCTGTTTGTGAATGCTTGTCAGTTTTGTCCACACACACAAACACACACACACACACACACAGAGAGAAATGCATGTGGTGAGTGTGTGTGTGTGTGTGTGTGTGTGTGTGTGAATGCGGGCGAGCGAGAGTGAGTGTTTTCTGACGCCTGTCGGGCTGTGGCTGTCACGCCGGAGCATAGAGGTGTCATCGGCTCAGGCCTCTTCAGCGCAGCCAGTCAGCAAGCCGGACCTGTACACAGTGACGAGCTGACAGCCAGCCGGCTCAGGCCTGTCTCCTGGCCTCCCCGAGCGCCAGGCACCTGATCCAGCCGCGCACACCAACCACGCACACTGACAACCCCCACCCCTCTCCAGCCCCATCCATATGAATTAGCCAACTGGCCCTCCAGGACAGGGTTAGCCCTTGGTAGCCTACTGTGATCAGCAGTTTAAGGGAGGCTACCTACTGTACCTATCTGGTGCAACAGAGACCACATTGGTGTTTACTAGTTAATTCCTGACTGGGAGTAATTGCAGCGCAGTGTGTTAATTTGCATGGAAAATGAAAATAAAACAGCAGTTATGTCACATAGGATACTACAGTATATGAAAATAGAGACATGGCAGTAGTATAGTTCAATATTAAACCCTCAGATGGACATGTATTCTGAAAGATGATAATACTAAGAGAGAATATCTGTTCATCCCGTCGTCTACACTCTGCACCGAGATTCAATTTTTTCCTTAAAACCCAAACATTACCCAAGCTCCTCTGCTTCTGCTGACTGCATTAGCCTGTAACGCTCTCATTTTCCGGGTGGCAATAAATATTAGAATAAACCGCTCCAACGTGAGGCTGGTCAGGGCTTCTGTTTGCTGTCAGCTCGGGTTGCCACGGCAGCTGAGTGACAGACCAGCCGAGGGGGGTTGGATTAGAGGAGGTGACAGGGGGTGAGAAAACGAGGGCCTTTTTTTATATTGTCAAGTAAATTTAGCCCGGGGAAGAATGAACATCACAGAGCGGAGAGAAGGAGAGAGGGAAAGAGAGAGAGGGAGGGAGAGAGAGAGAGAGAGAGAGAGAGAGAGAGAGGGCCCCTCTGCGATTGTTGACGCCCGTCAATAAATCAGATTTTTAATTATCGGACACATGACAAGAAGCAGTGACAGCATCTCTCTTTCGAACCCCCTCCCCTCTCTCCGCACACACTCGACACAGACACACTCGTATACGCACACATCCCCCCCCGTCTCCCTTCACTCACAGTTCACAGGAGAACATTCTGTCAGCTCGACTCTGAAACAGAACAGCGCTCTGAGACCAGAGCCGCCGCTCCGCTAATAAGAATAGCTCAGTTCAAATATATCCTGATCAAAATGTATCCACAACGTCAGCTATGTGAGGACGTTAAGGACGGGAAGTAAACAAGCCTTCACAGTAATTCTCCCCCAGATGAGAGACAAGCACGACGATGTGGCATGCTTGGGGTGCCAGTATGGTGTACAACCACGAACAGATGACATCCTCCAGGAGTGGCTGCTGGGGGTGTATGGTGGTGGTGGTAATGGTTCGGGTGGGGGCTGGGTGGGGGGAATGTGCATGGGGGTGGGGGCCTGGGGCGGTGGGGGGGGGGGGGGGGGGGGCAGGGCGTGGAGGACAGGAGAGGCATGGTGGGCCCAGTAAGAATGACAGAGATGACACTCGTTGAAAACCTGGAACATCCATGTGTCATTTGCTCCTGTGTGTCTATCGATTAACTGACAGGAGTAATCTGGTGTCTCCCAGGGGAGTTTCAATTTAAATCTTATATCTGAATCCACCTTCATACCATGCCAGTCCCTACCCCCCCCAGTCTAGTGGGTCAGGAGAAAAATACATAGATTGTTTGTCTGTCTCTTTATCTTTTTGACTGTGTGATTGTGAAAAGTACACTGTACATCCTATTACTCTTGCTTAATACTTTAGAACTTACATACTCTCCTAATATCATGGGGTTTCTGTTTCATTCATTTTCCTGTCAGTATGGGGAAAGGTGAGTTTATTGTACAACCTTAAAACCACAACAGGGCGAAACATTTGTGGATTGAACGGCATCCAGGTATCTGTCATGGGCCCCATGTGGTTGTGTTTTTGGTCAGTCAGACATTCCTTCCTCCTGAAAGCCCTTTTATCTCGACTCGGGGCGCATGCATTTGTGTCATGTTGCACTAATGAACACTCCATCGGAGCCGTGTCTTCATTTTTTGGGTGTGGGAAACGCAGCCCAAAAGGGAGTTCTGGCACCGCTTTAAGAGAACGCCAAAAACCCCAGGAAACGTCCCGAGGACGTCCAATCAGTATCCAGGTTCTTTTTTTCCCCACTTCCTCGTTGCGTTGTGGATTGTCAGGAGACCTTGGTTGTCACACAGAGCTGACGAGCATGTAAACAACAAAGCACGCTGCGCTCCGACTGGAAACCATGACACAACACACTTTGATTTGTCTCCACTCACTGTATTACATATTGAAATCATCATCATTAAGCCACTCTTTTGCAACCCTTTTCGACTTCCAGAATAAATCAAAAACATACAGTGTTGCCAGTGTTAATATGCCATTGTCTGACTTTCCTCTCAAATTTATGACTCCTCTCTCGGATTTCATCTTGGTTGCATCTCGTTTGCCTCCAGCCCAGCTCAGTGGAGAGCCATATCCCCCACATATTTGGGCAGGGCTGCGTTATCAGTCCGCGCCATGAGCACTATACCTATCTGGTGGTCTGTAAACATCTTTAAAAAGAAGCGGGCAGTATGAGGGATGTGGGGCCACTATGTCTCAGCGAAGACCGCCAGCTTTGTCATTCCACCCCTTTTGAGGTTTGTGGTGAAACGTTTAAGCCCTGAAAACGGTTAGTGGGAGTGTGTCACCAAGTAATTCATCCACCCCAACCCACCCCACCCCACCCCAATCCCCCCGCCCACCCGTACCCGACACGTACGCAGACACACAAGCTACCCTCCCACCGCAGTAATATTATTATATTCCCCATCCCCGCTCAGAATCGTATCAGCACAAAGTCTTGGCATTAGATCACCTTCTATGGATTTCCCCCTTCATGCTGATGACATGTTTCTGCCTATACCTCTGCACGACCCCCCCGCCCCCCCCACCATCCCATTCCCTCAATCCAACCCTCATCAGCTCCCCCCTCACACACACCCTTACTCCTCCTCCGCCCTCACACACACACCCCTCCTCCCCCCTCACACACACACACACACACACACACACACTTACCCCTCCTCCCGCCGGTGAACTCCATGTTTCCCCTTTGTGCTCCCAGCTCCAGGAAGAGGGACCTACAGGCTGGCTGATTTACGACTGCTTAGCTCACTAATTCTCAGTGGTGCAGGCGGGAGGTGCGCATGTTTTGTCGACAGTGGCTGGGTTAAGGCTGTGGGCTCTGCTGCTTTGTACACGCTAGGCTAGCCCTCCCCATTCCTCCACCTTCCCCCATCGCCTGTGCTGTCCTACCTTCCTCCCCCCTTTTCCCTGTACCCCCCCCCCCCCCCCTCCCCAGTCTAATTTATAGACAAACACAGCCGTCCGGCGTTGATAGCTGGTCGGTGATCCAGTTTCCCAGAGGCTGGGCAGTGCTCATGGAACCCCCTGCTGAAGCTTAGGGCTTGGGGGTGGAGGGGGAGTGGTGTGGGTGGTGGTGGTGGTGATGGTGGTGGGAGGTGGGTGGATGGCAAGGATTCTGCTGTCTACCCAGTTACAGTGCCTGGCAGGGATGGGCCAGATTAGTGGAGCTATAGACTGGGCTGGGCTTCTCTGGAGATGTGGGAAAGAGAGTTTTTTTTTTTTTGTCCGCAGGAAACGACCCAGTTGATGAGAAGAGGAAAAACTGCCAGTTGCAAAACGAGTTGGGACACACATACATCAAGCCAAGAGTCACTTACGAGCATGTGTCATACCTCCTGTTGACGCACAATAGGAGCCGGAGCTAACATCTTATCCATGTGTGTGACAGAACATGATATTGTTCTGCCTCTCTCCTTGGGAAATATACCTGTAGGGGGCGCCAAACTTTTGACAAGTGTTGATGTGGAGGAAAAAAAGAGCTGTTAATTATAAAAAAGGATATAAATTAAAAGTGCCATCTTAACTGGTGTGGTTTTAGAGTCAAGCATTATTGACTTATCAAAGTGTGTACGAAAAAAGCGCACACACATCAAGGCTGTGAGATGTGAGTGTTTTTGATCAGCACTCGAGAAGCTTAAGCAGATAAGACGTGTTTTAGCAAGACTTGGAAGGAGTCCAGCTCTCAAAGATGAGAGGGAGAGAGAAACAAAGAATGAAAGAGGGAGAGGGAGAGACAGTGTCTGTGCTGTGTTTGGCATTGTGTATAGGAGAGTGCATGAGTGTGTTACAGAGTGAGAGAGAGAGTGTTGTGTGTGTGTGTGTGAGAGAGAGATAGAGAGATGTTCTGTGTCTTCATTTTCTTGCACAGCAATTTAATAAACCTTCCAAAGACAAACACAGATCCCCGATAGATACAGCGCTTTGAATTGAGTTCCATGCACTGATTGCCATTCCAAAAATGTGAAGGGACACGTGAGAAAGAGCTAATTTTGCACAATTGACTGGATAACCTTTTTGGATCATTGGATTATAGCCTGATTAATCAGCCATGATTAGCATTTAGCCAAGCCTGCTGAATCTGGCCTGCCGCGCATTTTATTTATTAATTTATATATTTTATTTTTGTCCTTCCCCCGGTTTATAATACATTAAACTGCCAGTCTGTCAGGCTGACGGGGTCAGCACCGTTGTTCATTAAGGACTTTAGGAATGAATAGATGACAGGAGTGCGGGAACATGCCCTCCCTCTCCCCTCTGTCTGTCTCCTGCTCCTGCTGCTCCCGCTCACCGCTCCTGCTCACTGCTCCTGCTCCCGCTCACTGCTCCTGCTCCTGCTGCCTCTGCCAGGGCTGGGCTGGGCTGGGCTGGGCTGGGGCTGGCTGGGCTGGGCTGTAGTGGTGGAGGGTGGCCCAGGGTGGCAGTGCTGCTCCCCTCTCCCTCTCAGGAGTTTAGCAGGGGTGGAAATATGGACGTCGGGAGAGAATGTGGCAGATGGCTGACAAGGCATTTTTACCCATAACGCCCCAGTAAAACTTTAACTCCCGAGATTTAGTGCTAGCCCTCTGCACTTAGCAAGCTGCAGCCGCGGGCATATTTTTTCAAAAGTCCCAAACTGATGGTTCTGCAAGCTTCGCATAAACATGCTTTATTGATTGCGTTGTTAAAAGACTCAATGGGTCAGTATCATTTAGCCAAAGACAGCTTTAGAGGACAAATAACAAATAAAAACTGAAAATCACTCGAACATTAGAACAAAAATATAGATTTTCTTTTATTATTATTATTGTTGAGGGGGAGGGGTGGGATTATTCACCATGTCACTATGTTGATGATTTTGACCATCATGTAAAAATTGCTTTGTGTCCTTTTAACGGCGCCCAGAGCGATTTTTAATACATTTCTCCGAATGTAAAAGCTTAGTTGGTTTCTCAGCTTTTGCAATTAAATTGTCCGACAGCACTTACCCTTCAGTAAGAAAAATAACAGCAATCATTTACCTCATTCACCAATGAGGAAACATCAGTCGTGTCGAAACCCAGGAAAACTTTCTTGCCTTTTTTCTCCTTGTGTCTCATCACCACTTCCATTTTCATCAAGGGTGTGACAACAATTTCCAGTGCCAAGACAACAACAGCCTCCCAACCTCTTTTTCTCAGCACCAAGTTTATTAAAACATTACGCTCTCCTTTTCTCCCCTCCCTCTCTCCCTTCTTCCTCCTCGCTCACTCATTTGTATATCGGTTATGCAAAATAAGCTTCTTGATAGAATGTGTCGTGCTAATTGGGCCCATGATGCCTGTAGGACGGCGGCGGAGGCAGCGGCGAGATGAGCTGACGGCAGAAGAGGAGCCAGGCAGGCGCCAGGAGAGCCATCTCCATCTCGCCGCCAGACGCCCGCGCCCGTCCGAGGGGCCACATGGAGGAGGGGGGTGGGGGGGGGGGGGGGGGCGGAGGAGGAGGGGGCGGGGGGGTTACGAGGCTCAGGTGACAGGGGCACACATCTGCACCCACCAGCGTTTGGGGAGGCATGGCTGGCGGCGGTGGTGGTGGTGGTGGTGGTGGCCAGGGGAGAAAGGGTGGGGTGGGGTGGGGTGGGGTGGGGGTGTGGGACTGAGGCGAGCGGGGAAAGGCGGGAGAGCGGGAGACTTTTTGTTTATGGCGCACAGCTGCTGGTGTCGCTGCAAGGGACCTGTAAAAAAAAGACAGAGGAGGCAGCCTAGTAGTAAATGAGAGATGAGAATAGTGAGCTTGCTCTCTCTCTCTCTGTGTATGTGTGTGTGTGTGTGTGTGTGTGTGTGTGTGTGTGACTGGTCATATCTTCTTTTATGCCTTTGTCTCACTTGAAGCAAGTATGAGGGGGGTTATCTACCTATATCTGCATTGCTTTACTCGGTGGGTGACTTGTTGTGCCTTTTTGTTTTGCTTTTAAATACCCACGAATAGATAAAACAATCCAACTGCAATCCAAACACTAATGAGGCTGACTCTCCTGACTTAGTAAATGATCTGGTGTTTCTTCAGCTGCTCTTGTGTCTGAAGTATTTCTTCCAAACAAAACACTGTTGTGTGCTGCAGATGAAACGGCGCTCTGCCCCCCCGCTGCCATGGGCAACACACGGACAACACATCCCTCCGCTGAAACATTTCCGGCGGAGTTCGGTCCAGACCGGAGGGGCTCCCTCCCTCTCCGGCGAGCAATTATCTGGGCCAGGCACGGGCCTAACTCTGGCACGCTCCTGACACCTATACACCTCCGCAGCGCGCGCATCCATTTGCTCCGGCGACAGAGAGAAATGGCCGCCAGGCTCTGGGGTGGACAGTGGCGCGATGGGGCCGACTCGCCTTTATCTCGCAGCATTAACATGATGGAAAATATGAATACTTGAATCTTATCGCAGGTGAGCTTTATAACGGCATTCATCATAAGACGTATTATGTATTTATCACGTCACCGGGGAGATGTGGAGCCACCAGTTCCATTTGGCCCCGGTGGCCAGAGGAAGAGCTCGGGTCCGCTGCATTATCCGGATCTCAGACGGAGAAATGAGGGGGAGGGAGATTATAAATCCCGTCCAGCTTTTCCCACTCTTTGTTGCCAACTCAGTCCTTAAATTAACTTTGGCTCACGGGAGCCTGGGTCTTAATAGGAGAAAATAATAAAATAGACATTGTTGAAATCAGTTACATTTATATATTAAAGGCTTGTGAGGGTGTGATGTGCCGACTGATAAATGTGCTGAAATTACTCAATTCTTTCTCTTTTAATAATTCTGTCATCTTCACAGACCATTTGACCATTATGCTATTGAAGTCATTTTTTAGAGAAAAAGTAATATCATCAGTCATTATAATCATTTAATACATCTTTTTTTTGCTCCTATTCCTTACGTTTCCTATTTAACTGAGCACCCGAGCCAAAATACGTATCTCTTTGTGTGTGTGGCGGAAATACATTTTACTGGAGGGCACAGCGATGGGAAGTTTGCCATAGAAATGTATGAGGTAGATACGGCAGTACAAGTCTGTTTTACAAAGTCAGGTGGGAATTTACAGATGGTGAATCTGTGTCATTAATTCTCAGTGCCCAGAAACTTACTGGAAGAGATTCATTGTTCTATACACATCTGAGAGTTAATAATGGGTTATTCACAATCTCTAATGCTTTCAAATGGCCTTGCGGTCATACTAAGCATCTGTTTTAAAGTATCGGATTATTATGTTCTATCTTTTGCATGTAATGACTTCTAAGTCATCCCACTTTACTGTTTTAATTGGACATACTGTACACAACGATGACTAATCTTCAAACCTCTTCTAAAGTTCTAAATTGAGCAGTCCAGTAAATCTCTGTGTGTGTGTGTGCTGGTTCGGTCACTCCTATATTGTGACTTTCAAAACATCCAAAAATCTATAGCAAATTGAGAACAATGATGTGCACGCCACAGGCCTCATTTCCCCACTAGCAGTAACGACAGTATTTGCATGAAGCCCTTAACTTGCACTTCAAAGGCCCGTCGGTCTTAATGACGCCGCTGTGATGTGTATATCTCAGCACACGATGAAAGCATCAAGAACTAGATGGTATTGAAGTTGCGCAACTTTAAGCTGATACCTTCAAGTGCGAGAAGAACAGAGGTAGCCTTTCCCACCACTGTTAGAACTTAGCTGACTGCGCTAAACCTACATTGCGAGAAAGTGGATGAAACCAAGTTAAGCTTATATTGTATCCCCTCTGGTTTCATTGTGCTAACTAAATACATGGGACTTAATCATGCTTAAAAATAACAAACAAACAAATAAAACAGAGGTCCTCGGAGATCTCATTAGAGGCCTTGTCAAACTCCAAGAGACTGCATAATTACTAACCAAAATAAATTGCAAAGCTATTTCGTTTGTATTTCCTGCACTTTCAGATTTACTGCTGAACTAAGGTCATTGGAAAGAAAAACTTTAACTTCTTTGATTTGGATGGGAAAAGTTTGATTGAGTAGCGCAAACCACACCCCGGAACGGGAGAAAAGCAGACCATCTTCCCTCCTCAGCAGGAAATTCAATCTCGCACATCCAATTTTTGTTTCTCTCTCTTTTTTTATAGCTGGCAAACTCAAAGGCTCACATTTGTACACTGCACAAATAGAATAAGAAGTGTTGCTTATGCTGATGTACTTGAATTGATTGAGAGAGAAAGGGGGGAGGCAGAGTGAGGGGAAGAAAGGGAAAATTACATTTGCTTACTTCTCTCATTAAAGAAAAAAAGTCAGACCAGCTGACAGGCAAATGAAAAGAGTTCAACCAAATTTCTATAAATAAATCTTTTTTTGTCATTTTAATTACTGGATCAACGGCGCCTCAGACGAATGGCCCAGCCATCAATCTTTAATTAAAGTCACGCATTGCAGATTTAGCGCGATGCTGTGCCTGATTGAAAAATAAGCGGAATGATATTTCTATTAGAGTTTGTTTTATTAATAACACGTCAGGGATTTAAAAACATGTCCAAAAGAGACCCAATCAAAGGGAAATGATAGACAGTCTTTACATTTCAGCCGTAAGCAGCTGGAGTCTTTCATCCGCTTTTTCCTCCCTCTATCTTTAACCTCTTAAATTTGTGGCGAGGCATTACAAGGAAGTGTTCCTCTTTGGTCTTGTGGTCTAAGCATTTAGCTGTCAGGTAAAAAGAGACATGCCAGAGAGGGTCTTTATATCCATTTTTCTCCTTCAGTCAAATGAAGACATAAAACAAACCTCAGGCTGGCTTGGCCTTCTTCAATGCTGTAGTCACTCTTACCTTTCCTTATCTGCCCTCTTTCATCACCCCTCTGGCCTCTCCTCTCTCCTCTGGTCATCCTCTCTGACGCACCCTCTGACCACATCCCCCTCAATACAGCAGCCCACCTTCCCCCCTGGCCTCTCATGGGGACTCTGTTTGGGCTCGGAGTCGGACCCCATTTTACTCCTCAGGATGGACCTGAACTGAACTGAGAGCTCGTGGCCCACTATGCAGATTGCCTTTTCAGCACGTCTGAATGGACTAGCCTAGCAGTTGCGCTGAGATCAGGAGGGAACAGGGTGGGGTGGAGGATGAGAATGGAAGCGGAGCGGATATGTTCCCCCCTTCTTACCCGCACGCTGACAGTGGCCCTCGCCACCTTTTCTTCCCCTCTCCTCTGCTTTCTTCCTCTCTCTCTCTCTCTCCCTCTCTCTCTGTCTCTCTCTCTCTCTGTCTCTCTCTCTGGGGTGACCTGGATCTGCCTGGATGCGACCTGGCTCCCTCTCCTGTTGCTGTCAGGATCTCACATGTTCCATTCCATTCAGGCAGCCCTGTTGAACAGCCTCCAGGTTTCCTATTACAGGACTGTACAAAGCAAGGACAAAAAAAAAAAAAAAAAAAAATCACATGTAAATAGCGCACTTCCGCTGGAGGTTGGTTTTAAGCATCATTATTTTGATCCCGTCATGTGCCGTGGAATGCTTAATTCACTAAGTCTCAATGTGTTAGTGGAAATGTTCAGATCTTAATTTTTTTTTTTTTTTTGTTCAATGTCCCCGTGTTCAGCGTCCAGGAGAAATCCCGAGCCGCTTTCTGTGCTCTTGACCTCGATGCTACATGTTTGTTGTGTTGGGTAATTCTTCTTCCTTCCCTCCCAAGATGAGCCCTCTGGTTTATTTTTAAGTCATCAATTACTCAAAACTTCAGCCGGCTATCTCTCCCTTACCATCTGGGCTCAATACCTTGGTCTTAAAGGCTGTTCGAATAATGACAACCTTCCCTCCGCCATTAATTTACGAGGCCAGGGAGCCGCATTTCATGCGTTATCATGCTTCTGCATTTGATCTGGCGTATCTCTTTTTTTCCCCTTGCAGCCCTTGCATCTGCGCACCCACATGCATAAATCTCTCCGTCTCACACCTTGTCAGCCGGCCAAAAGATGAGCGTGGCAGAGAGGCTCGCATTAGTTCCGTTCAAAAAAAAAAAAAAGATTGAAAGAAAGAAAGAAGGAGAGAGAGAGAAATAGAAAGGGGGGAATAAAAAGAACAGGAAAGGAGAGGGAGATAGTGACCTTGGAGCCTAAAAGCACTATCAGATGTGACTGAGGAGGCTGTCTGCAAGATTGGGCTCTGATTTGTTTTGTTCTTGGGTAAGCAAATATTTCATGCTGATTTTGTGATGAGAGAGGGGGGGAATGTATTGCTATAAAATCTGTCACCAAAAAGGTCTCAAAATTGCCCCATTTACACAATGAATTGCTAGTCCTACTTTTTTCAGAATATGAACATTATTGCCATTTCGAGGCTGAAGGCCTAATGTGATGCACTATTTGTATGTCACTGAGTTGTCCTGTACACAGAGTACTGCTAGTGTAAGCCTTTCTAGTATAATGGAACATTGCTGCCCACAGTATAGTAGCACAATGAAGAAAATATACCTGAAAATTACAGTAATTACAGTCATTATACTGTAAATAGTCATATCACATGTGTAGAGGCCCCCGTAGCACATGCTATTCTATATGATTTCATATTGCATGGGATAACAGCACACAGAAATGGAGCATATTTGATCATTCCATTTGAAAGGGATCGTTATGTGTTTTCTGTATTGTGTCGAGCGTATGGCTGCTTGCATCTTAGCCCTCCACCCCTCCGCACTTTGCATAGTCTATTTCCATCTTCATTGTGCTCTTATTTTCACTCCTAATGAAATCATGCACAAATCGCCCAAAGTGCTGACGGCTTCAGGCCTTAAAAGCCAATCCCCTCAGGACCTCGTTTGGAAACAAACCATTTTATTTATTGTGCTGCTCGTCTTCCCTCTGCACCCCCCACCCCCCCTCTCCCTGCCTCAAAGGGATCTCAAAAATGTTGCTGCACTTCTCCAAAGACCAGCGTCCGATATGCAGGGGACTTACTCTAAGCCTGTCTAAAGGGAGGAAAATAATAATACTGGAGCACAAAGAAAAAAAATAAAAAAGTGAAAAGCTTACAGAGTATTGTAAACTTCTTTGCATCCACCGCAAATGACTTGGCCGTATTTTACTTCCCAAAATGACACTTTAATTAAACAAATTACTGCGCCAGGGGGAAGAGGGACCTTCAAGTGCACGATAACGCCGCGGAGATAAACCTTATAGGGAGTGTTTATCAAAGACGTGGAGGTTTAAACCGTTAATAGGTAATACTGAGATAAGTAAGCCTTTGTGATGTTGCAGCAGCAGAGATAGATTCCGAGAGGCTTATTGTAGAGGGAGAGGGAAAAAAGAAGTGGATCACAGCCGACTCTTTAAGAGCCAGTGATTAAAAAGAGCAGGCAAGCCCAGCGAGAGTGTCATCACACTCTAGTCTCCATCTTTTCACCGTTTGCGCACCCTTTTGTACTGGTGTGTGTATAGATAAAAAATAAATAAAATAAACCCCCTGGACAAGCTGCCGTGTTTTATTTAATAAAAGCCCCGTTTTTTTTTCATTTTTTTTATTATTTAACTGTATTACCAATTTTCACGGATTAGCCTGTAAGTGAGCACTGCGAGCCGTGGATTGTGGTGCCTGTACCTGTCATGAAGATTTAGCTCTCTTACACGGGTTAGGCTGAAAGTCAGCACCAAGGTGAAACTTTCAGCTTCTGATTTATTCGCTTTTCCCCAAACTCCACCCGTGCTCCCCGAGAGCCTCCCGTCTGTGGGCGCACACACACACACACACACACACACACACCGCTAATGTCAGGACGCGCAGGGGGAGTGTTTGCAGTTCATGCTAAACACATGCATGCAAGTATGTTTACATTTGGCGCATGAAAAAAAACAGGCACTTGGTATTTTTCACAAGTGAGTAAATCCAAACTGTTGTCTCAATGTGACAGAAATTGCAGGGTCACATAATTGTTTTATGGTAACATTGTGGTTTCCACCAAAAACATGTTGTTGTTTTTGAAGTTTAATTCCTAATGTTTACAAGAGATCTCCATAGAAGAAACTCTACAGAGATGAGGCAGTGCTTTTCTGACAGTAGTATAAACATGGCCACATTTGATTTGCAGTCTGTAGCCTTCTCTCTCTGTTTCTTTCTTTCTCCCTCACTCTCACACACATGCACATACATGCACGCACACACACACACACACACACACACACACACACACACACACACACACACACACACACACACACACACACACACACACACACACACACACACACACACACACACACACACACACACACACACACACACACACACAGGGGGTGCATGCCATGAAAGGGCTGCATGTGGTTTGGGTTATGTAAGCATGTGTTACACTGTGGCTCCAAGATGTTGTTAACTTACACTACCTCAATGTTTAACTGAACGAGACTTGTCTCTTTTTTATAAAAAAAAAGAAAGAGGGAAAAAGAGGAAAAAATGAAAAAGAGAATGTAAGAAAAGAAGAGGGAGAACAAACTGTAGCGACTCTTTGATGATGAACCAAAACGGCTGGTGGATGGGGCGGGGGAGTGTGCAGTTCCCTGCACCCACCCCAACGCCGTGCAAGGCCATAAACCCATAACAGGCACCCAGCTGGGGGAAGACATGTAGGAGACCCACAGATCACTTCCTTTTACATACTTCAGCACTCATGTTTCTCGGCAGGGGGAGGCCCCAGCCTTCCCAGAATTCCAAGGCAGAGGTCACGGACCACCACGGTGTGTGTTCGGAGTGAATGTGGTTATGGGTAATAATCCGTTTCTGTAAATGTTTTTGCTGTGTGTGTAGATTTCCGTCTTTCAGCTGCTCCACAGAGAGTAGAGCAGCAGAGCTGCTAGCGGCTACATCTGAGCTAGGCTAAAAAGGCTCGCTTAGGAAGAGCCAAGAGAAAAGACCCCATTATAATATGCAGTGAAGGATTTGTTTGATTTTCACTTTTGTGAGGCAATTACTCACACCTCCCGAAATTAAAGGAAAACTTAGCACAGCTTGAACAACAGATGTTTGTTTTGTATATTTTTCGGGGGAGAAAGGAGGGAAAAAAGAGAGCGAGCAAGAGAGAGGGAAAAGCTTGCTTTCTTCATCAATATTGTCCTAAGCCTCCGTTAGATCTCAAGCTGTCATTTACCTGCATCTGCCAGTTCCTCTTAGCATAAGCAAGCGTGAAATGTTTACTTGAACACATTTCTCAGGAGAAGCGTGCAATAGGAGATGGCACTGGCGGCATAGGAGGTATACGTATGTGACAGATATATAAAACAGAGTGAGAGACGGAGCGAGGGAGAGGAAACTGCGGGAGAAGGAGAGAGAGAGCTGCCACTTGCTATTGCGGCAGTGCTCAGCAGAGGTATGTCTTTTTGAGGGGGATAAATTCAACCTGATGTGCCCGTCCTTTCGCCTTCAAAGCGCTGGCATTGTCATGCTGTTCACGTCACGGGACAGACACACATTAGCTGTCAAACTCTTCTTTCATCTCCCAACTTCAAAGACGGGCAATTGATTACTCTAAATGGCCATTACCAAACATCCGCCACTGCGGCATGGAAAAGCAAGCGTGACAAAGAGGAATACAGAAATTTTTGGCGAGCTAAAGACGAGAGAGAAAAAGAGATGGGGGGGGGGGGGGGGGGGGTTGTCGGGGTGGGGTGGGGGGGGAAGTGAAAGAGAAAGCATTTGACAAGTAAAAGAGTGAGGCAATACAAGCACACACCATTTGTATGTTTGTAGATAAGATGCTCCCGGTGTAATGTGTTAAGAGACAAGGAGACAGAGATCCTTGCACACATAATCCCTGGAGATTAACCAGTGATTATACAGTAGTTCTGCTCGTTGTCAACGGCTCCCGAGACAAAAGCACCATTTGTTGTCAAGTCTCCCGTATACTGTACTACCCACATTCGTAACAGAAATGTGTCCTGCATAATCACTTTCACACAAGAACATGCATGTCTCAGAGAGGCAGTGTGTTATGTGTGTTAGCATGAGACGCTCTCACAGTGAGGAAGTGACAAACAGATCCTGATTCCTGCGAGGTGACGCTTGTAACCACTTGTAACTAGATGTCATCACGGCATGGCAGTGTAAACACTTGTGCAATTACAACAAAGTACATATTTGTACAATTGCACGTCTTAGAAATACACAGAGAATAGTATTTTGAAAATTCATCCAAATCACTAAAATGGGTACATAGTGCATACAACAATTCAAATCCAAAAATACATATCCTGGAAAAATACTCCAAGAGGAATCTATTCTTCTGATCTAGTGCTACTATATGGTACTTATTAGGTTAAATTATGATCACATCAGGGAACGTTCAAAGGCATTTAGCTAATGACTAGACCATCCAGTATGTGTTGTCACGGTCAGAGAGGACAGTGTGTGCTTGGCTATGCTTAGCTACAGCAGCCGAATGGGAGAGAAAGGGATATTGCCATGCTGCTTAGCTATGCTTAGCTACAGCCGGCCGAATGGGAGAGAAAGGGATATTGCCATGCTGCTTGGCTATGCTTAGCTACAGCCGGCCGAATGGGAGAGAAGGGGATATTGCCATGCTGCTTGGCTGCTTGGCTGAAAACAGAGCACGCAACCTATTTTATAGGCATCAACAAAAGATGATACCAATTATTTCTTGATTATTTTGAGCACTATGCAAATGCCTCCATTGTGTATTCAGAGAATGCCTGCCACACATGCCCCGCATCTCCATCCATGTAACACACACACACACACACACACACACACACACACGTCTTCAGATACACACACCATCTACACTCTAATTCAAGATCATAAACACACACGCACACACACACACACACACACACACACACACACAATGTTCACATATACCCATATTAAATGGCACACACATACTGAGCTCCAAGTCCTTACAAATCTGGGAACAACAAACAGCCTTATGCAGACTCCCCAGCCCCCCCCCCCTCGCCCCCCATGTTTTCCTTGAGGATGCATCCCTGCCTCCTCTGAGACAGATGGCGGCGCGTACGTGGGTATATTTTATCTCTTTTTTTTCCTTCATCCTGCCCAGATTGGGGCCCGGGATACTAAAAAGCCCATAAAAATCAAAGATGAGCGGCTAGAGCTAATAATATAATCATTGGAAACACCTGCAAGCCGCGCAGATGGGTGATTTCAGCGCGCGCAGGCGTCCGTCAGTGCGGAGAGGGCCCGCCTCCCCATATGGAGGATGTGGTGACGACGGGGTCTTTGGACGCCAGGGCTGTTTCTCCTCGCGCCGCCTGCCACGAGCATATGCAGGCTTTTTATAGAGCGCCGGGGCTCGCTGGTGGGTGTCACAGCCTATTCCGTCCCCCCTGCACAAGCAGCTCACGGCACACGGCGGCCCGCTCCCACCCCACCCCCCCACCCCCCACCGCAGAGCCTGCTGCCAAAGAAGTGTCACTCTCTCTCCCTCCCTCTCTCTCTCTCTCTTTCTCTCTCTCCGTCTTTTTTTCTGGGTCTGCCTGCACTTTCTCTCTGTCCTTTATCCTCCCTCCACTCCTAAATGAACATGGCTGTTCCCAGACTCGGAGCAACACGCGAGCAAGAGACTAGCACTGCTTTATGTAGTAATGAATCTCACTGTTGAAGTTGAGGCCTCTCAGATACTGAGATATCAGACATAACTACCATCATCAAACACATTTTTCGGTCTCAGTTGACTTGTTATAAACATGATGAGAAATGAATGCAAATCAATCACTGGGCTCCAAGACTTCACGCTGCTCTTTACTATCTTCCCATTACACGTCTTTCTTGCCCTGCTAACTTTTTATCCTTAAATGGCTTTTCTCTGTAACTGATACACATCAAGCAGAGATTCTACCTGGGATCAAAGAGCGCTTTATCCACTGAATAGTGTCGCAGCATTTTCTCCATTAGATAAGTAAATGCTGCTTCCTGTTTTGAAGTGGCATGTTTCATTCGGGGGGAGCTTTGATGATACGGGTTAAATGTGGTTGACTCATTACCATACGCTTATTTCAAAAGCACCAACAAGTTAATTCCCTTCAATATGAAGTGCCATCCATACATTCATTACTAGCTTTTTATAAAAAGAGGGTTGATTTACTTTTGCCATGAAAAGCACACCAACTCTCTCTAGCATTTACGTGCCTAGTTTTTTCCCTCTTATCTGTCTTCTCTTTCTGTGGTGGAGTTCCTTTGAAGATATTAGAAGAGAGTGAGCACAACTCATTGGTGTCATCAATTTTACGGCGAGGCAATATTTTGTTTAAGGAGTCAAAGGAGAGGAGATGCTTCTGGCTGTTGCTGTCAGGGTGTGATAACTTTGGAGCAGACTCAAGAGCATCTGACATTGAGGCGCACTTTAAAGAGGGGACTTGATTGTTTACACTCTCCTGTCTTGAAGCCATTATTACTGAAGAGCACACAAATGCAGAGGGGAGAAGGCTGAGCACCCTCTGCGATGGGAACCACCCGAAAGCCATCGCCAAAGAGGACACAGGCTGCCATTTCTGCTGTCATTTGGCTTGGTCAGGGTGGGGGAATGAAGTCTCCCTCGCCGTTCCGCGTGCCTCACCTTGGATAGTGGAGGCATGAAAAGGAAGATCATGTCTGTGCCGTACTGAGTCCCTCCCAGCGCTGCATACGCTGCCATATTAGCGCTGATTAAAGTCTCATTTAAATTCTTGGGTTTGATCTTTCCCTTCTTTTTCTGACACATTGGGGTTTTTTTCTCCTCCGTTTTTTTTTTTTTCTTAACGATCGGATGTGACTCGGCCCTGTCGTTCACGGCCCACTGACAGGTGTACTCGTCAAGGACAGGCCTGTCTCTTCACATTAAGTGACACGTAAATCCTTAGCGGGTGGAGAGCTGCTATTGCAGAAGGCTCGAGCCAGACATAAATCCACAGTGAGAAGGGGAGAAATAAAAGAGGGGAAAAAAAGGTGCTTCGGTTTTCAGCTTCTCATGTCGACTCCAGAATCCACAGGACACGGCAAGCTGCCCGGCGGTACCAAACTGCCCACTCAACACGGAGAGTGCCACGCCAACACCTCCAACGGCACACTCTGTAGGGCGCTGGGTGAAGGTGAAGCTCACTTGGCCTGTGTGCCCCTACTGTATATGCGCCATCACGCTCAAGTCAACGCGCACTCACAAACAAATCGGTTCAGAGTGTAGCCGCCGTGTGCCATAGGGTGTAGTAAGTGATGTAACACGTATGGTATGTGGGGCATACTGTATGTGAACCCTACAGTTCTGTGGAGGTGGTGTCCTGGGTGTGCTATAGGGTGTAGGAAGTGATGTAACACGTGTGGTATGTGGGGCATATAGGGTGTAGGAAGTGATGTCACACGTATGGTATGTGGGGCATATAGGGTGTAGGAAGTGATGTAACACGTATGGTATGTGGGGCATATGTGAACCCTGCAGTTCTGTGGAGGTGGTGTACTGGGATGGTGACGGGGGTGATGGTGGGTGGAGAGGGGTGGTGGGTGGAGTGGGTGGAGAGGTGTGGTGGGTGGAGTGGGTGGAGAGGTGTGGTGGTGTTTGATTTAGTGCTGTGCAGATTGGTGAGGTGGATGGGGCGCCGTGATAGATTGGGTGAGGAGGAGTGCTGACTTCCCCGTCACTTTGTAGCACGTCGTCACCGGATGATGATGCGCGGCGCGAGCGTCTCGCCATCTGTGATGTCACCTTCGATATTCTCATGTGTTCTCAAGCATCACTGCCACGTGAGGTCTTCTTCCTCGTACCTCCCTCTGTAGGCCTACATGTTGCCCCCAAACACAGAGCTCATTAAGAAAACTAACAGTAATTATGCAGACACCCATACACACCCGTACACACCCGTACACACACATACACACCCATACACACACATTAATCTGGAGAAATTCTTTGTTTTAACTTGGGGTGAGTAACTTAATTGGTCGACAACATGGAAGTGAACATGATGTTACGTTGAAACAATATTGTGTATATATTGATGCAATAAGTGTAACGTGCCCATCACCGTTTGATGATAGAGTAAGTGCTTTATCCTCTCTGGGCTTCAAGACACTTTTGCCATGTTATATTACTGACTACTTGAGCCTAGAGTAGTCTCTGATTTGACATCATTTGTACCTTTGACATAGTTAAATACAATGCACATTGTTCACAGACACACTTATTTGGCAGTTACAGTAGCCAAATTGATATCATCTTATGTGTTGTTTTCTTTCAGAGTGGAGTATTTTTAACTATACAAGTTGTAAACATGTAGTGGCAAAGTTATGCTGATATATAGCACCATAAATATTTGGTTTATATGAAATGAATATATCTCCTTTTTTGGTTTCCCTTACAGCTTTGGAATGTTATCCCATGCTGATTTTATTTTGTACTTCTCGATTTTACTATGCGGTCTTCAGTGACAAGAAGACTGTGGTCGTAGTGGTAGCAACTGTGACATCTGCTTTTCTACTTCAGCTTAACTTACCATGCATTTACTGTAAGTGGAACTTTTCAACATGTTTTAAATAGATGAACTGTACTGGGTTGAAAACATATATGGGAAATACAAGGATACTATTATACATTTTATGTTAAATATCTACAAACGTATCAGAGCCAGAGAAATGCATTCTCAAAGGATATACTAAGTGTTGTGACAGATATCCACATACAAAATAAAATTTCAAATAAAAAGCATAATGCAAATGTGTGAATTGTAATCAAACCCTCCAAATGAAATGAAAGCAGACTTACAAAACAATTAGAGAGATACAGAGTGCTCCTCCTGCATATTACAATCTACATGCTACACAGCAATGACTAGCCCATAGACTAATGAAAAAAAAATGCAATGAAAGATTTCATTGTGCTGAAACCACTGAATTAAATGTGACAGTCTTATAAAAAAGTTCAGTGAAAAAGTTTGTAAATAATGTAACCCGTTTAGCTGTAATGTGGAAAAAATTGCCTGGTGTGTGCGCCAAAACGTTTCATTGTAATCAAAGGGGGGAGGCAGCAGTCATAATAGTTAAAATTAGACTTTAATATTTCATCACAGTCTGAAGGTTTATTCTCATTAAACAAGCTGAGGTTTTTCACCATCTCCAAATGTCAGAGGGAGATATGTGAATACACTTTGGTTTACTTTGAAGCTCGCTGTATATGTGACTGCTTATGCTCAATTTCTATGTCCAATGCTGATGAATGAAATGTCATGACCTGAGAGGGCAAAGGTAACATGAATATGCTCATTTTTATGATTGTGTAAGGACATTCCTTTCTTTGTAAGCCCTACAAAGCACTTGAATTGATAGTGATGAGAAGTCAATGACAGTAATTCATCTAGGTCCTGAAATAGTGCAACAGTTGTATGAAATTCCACCATCTCTGTTGCATTTCCATTGGTCATTTCAAACTGTGCATTCCAAAATGGTTGCATATTGGTCTGCCTTTTTGTAGCTAGTGCTGTTCCTTTAGCCATTCTTAGTGTCGCAGTCTACAAGACTGATACACTATACTTAAACCTAAAATCCATAAACCCTCAGACATTTTTGAAAGATGACAGACATATTGTAGACATGAGTAAGTTTATAGTTATTTATATACAGTCATACTGTATATACCTCATCATGACGTTTTTGAGTGCAACCATGTCTGTTCATAAATAAACATATTCCATAACATATTCCATTCACTATGATTATTTATTTTATAAGTGTTTTTGAGTGTTTCCAATGCTATGGATTTAAGTAAAGTGCTTGGGCTTTGAGATAAATCATGTGCAATTAGTCCAACATTTGATGTTCTGAGTGTATTATTAAGTTAATGGATAAGACGGCAGTCGGGTATATAAAATAATATGTTTGAGGTGATAACGCGATGGAACAAAGCGCACAAACTGCTCACAGTTGCCACACTTGCACAATTGAATTGTGGACTCGAATAATTTCCATGTTTTCATTGGTAACTCTGACTCTTTGTAATACCTTTTCGTTTTCTTAACTTGCAGGACAGACTGCTGTTACAATTTCTATATGGATGGTTGTGGTGACCAAGGCTGAGTCTTAGTTCCATGCCAAGCTAGAATATCCCAGCACCCTTACCCAATCCTTAGCTTTGTAAGATCACTGTAGACCTAAGACCAGAAGTAGTGTCACTGTCCTCAAAGCTACTTCAGATACAGCATATGTAGCATGTTGTAATTCCACTGTCCATAGTCCACTCATTTGTACATCTACTACCAAGCGGAAGTCCATTTCCTGTGAATCTGTGAATATTGTGCTCCTGCTGATATCGCTTTATTTATTTATTTTTTTTTAGTTTGTTATGTTGATGCCCCGATGAAGACTTTTAGTTGAATGCAAAAAATTTAATTTAGCCAAGCCGCACTACAATGTATTTTAACCTAGTCTGACCATAGTCATTTATTAAAAGGTCAGAATGCATTGTAAAGAACCAATCACATCAGATTCAACATGCCAATCAGCTAGTAATGTACATCATTAAGATAATCTCACATGTGGTACACCAAGAAGCAGGCATCGTCATTATGAGGCACATTTAACAGTACTGCACACAACTTCGCACACACATACAGTATGCACATGTATGTATACAACACACACACACACACACACACACACACACACACACACACACACACACACACACCCTCACCCTCACTCACTCACACACACTGCCCCCGGCCCCTCCTCCTCTCCTCCTGTGGGATTTCTCTATTGCTTTTGGTTTATCACTGTCCAGTGTGCAGTGGTCACAGTAATTAGAAAAGCTCGGACATGCATTTGCAGTGTCCTGCTTAGGCTCGGATCACCAATAACAGCTTTTATTGTTTTCTAATCAGGGGCCCCTGGGTTGCTCCGATCAGTCAGTAAATAATGGAGATGTCAATACTCCCAGGCCCGTGACTCACCGGCCCGGCTCCTGCTCGCCATAAAACCCCCTCATTAATCACACGTTACGTTTGAAAAGAGTTCCAACTGTCAAGTGCAGAAAACTGAACACCCCCTCCCTCTTCCAATGCCACCCCGTACACACACACACACACACACACACACACGCACCTCTCAACACCCCAAGCCCCTCTTCCACATCAGTGGTCAACCAGCCAAAATCTTCCCTGGTAACGAGGGCACTTCAATTGATTAGCACATTCACAAATACACACACACACGCACACACACACGCACACACACACACACACACACACACACACACACACACACACACACACACACAGAGCAATAGACCTGGAATCACTCCACTAATTTTGCCGTGAGTTATTTGCTGATGCCCAATCAGGCGAGACAGGTAGGAGCCTGCTGCTCAAGCTAGCTGAGCCCAGTGACCGTGGAGCAAAAGTATCAATCCTTCATTACACAAGAGTGCCTCTCACAAACAATCAAAAATAACCAAGCCAGAGTGGGAAGCATAAATAAAAGATGCAAAGGAAGACTGAGGTTACTGAGACCCTGACACTGAAACTGATGCAAAAGACATTTTGTTGAACCCAAAGTGATACTTGACATTTAAACTTTTCCAGATATGTATTTATTAAAAAGAAGTGCTACAAGTCTGGATAGTGAACGGAAAAAAACAGACAGGCTGTTGCTCTTCAGCAGTATTAATAATAACACCAAGGACTGATGGAGAAGGTGATCTCCTATGGAGTCTGATACTGTAGCATAGCAAAAGCCTGAACCCAGTCTACACTAGTCAATGCCTGAAGCCTGAAACATGGCTCTCAGGGTGTTGTTTTCCCTCTCTTTCTGTTTTTGTTATATGACAATTATGCACTTCCAGCCCCCATGACTGAAAGCAATGCAGCCTGGCGATGCGGAGGGAGGTAGCACAGGACCCACCACAACAAACAAGGGCCATAAATCTCCCCCATAGGCCATATGTTCTCCAGCCGTAACTCTGCCATGTAGGACATGGAGTGATGTAGAATAAGTTCAGCTGTTGACCCAGAGCTAGGAGTGCTGTGGGGACCACTTTATGGGTAATACTTCAGATCTTGCCATATGACTTATCGTATGTCTCAGACTTTTAATGTTGCCTCCAACCCCTGCAAAAAATGTTCCCCTTAATTAGACTGTGAACCACATGAAAGTCACACTGTTACTGTACAGGAAGTGATTCAACATTTTCCCTTGTCAAACATTTTCCTCCCTCTTCTGTGCAGCCCTAATGAGATTTAGGGTTTAACATAAACTGTTGTTTAGATTGGTTTCCCTCCATTTGGCAGGACTTTGAAGAGAAAAAAAGAGGAGGAGGATGAAGAAATGACCGATTCCACTGGGCAACTTCCCTTCTCTATGTCTAATCTCGGGCTATAATTAGTCTTCGCTCCACATCGTGAACTCATTAGCTATCTGCCCATAGGATATCATCAGCACACACATCTAACTGTTTCATGATGCCTGATGTCATCTGGGCTTTAATGGTGTTGTGACACTGATTTCAACATTCCATTTTATTTTTGCATTTATTGGCAACAATTATCCTCTGTTTGTATGTTATGATTTTGTTTCTTGCTGTTTATTTCCTATTTTCATGGATTATAATTGTGAGCATCGCAATCATCATATCTGTATCTATAATTTCAGATAATAAAATATATGTAATGTTAGTGTTATATAACAACAAGAAAAACAGTAAAAATCATGCTATTTTAATCACGCTAGTTTATTTGCTGCTTTTTGAAATAGTGGAACTGTATCTGAACAGTATATAGATTGTAATATTAGTTGTATTGCCACAATAACAATTTCACATAAATGATATTACTAATTTATTGCATATGTAAAATAACAACAATAACTACCTCAGTATAAACACCTAACTCATAACTAAGTTGTTGTCTTTTGTTGTTATTGTTGTTTTATCCTGCAAAATGAGCTGACATGACCTAGTGTGAGTCCAGTAGTTGTACATTTCCCTGCGCTCCAGATAAAGATCTCTGTGCTCCTATTCCCCCTCTGACATGAAGCTGCTGCGTGGAACACACCTCTGGGCACGCGGCATGCATACCAACCAGACCCAGCCGCCCGCCATCACCCTCCCACACCGCCCCGCACCGCACCGCGCCGCAGCGCCGCTTAAGCATGGGTCAGCCCATGTCTAATGGCATCAGGAAGCTGAAAAAAGGCCATTTCCCTCTCTCTCCTCCCCACCCCGCGCTGATGATGAAAACCCCAGCGCTGACGGCTCAAGCAGAAAGCCATTTTTCAACTTAAATGCCAAGTGGTTATGTAGCATAATATTCAGTCAAAAATGAAGCGTCTCGCAGCCAGCCCTGACAAACAGCAGCGGGCCTCTGAGCGTCTAGGCTCCATCAGAAAGCCCACGTGGCTGCTGCGGAGCACATATTTGCTCTCATTTATTTGCTTTACCAACTTGTTCTTCCTTCTGTGTTTAAAAATGTATATATTATGCTGCTTTGAAACTCATATCATGTGTGTGTGTGTGTGTGTGTGTGTGTGTGTGTGTGTGTGTGTGTGTGTGTATGTGCCATATCTTCAGTATTTGCCTGTTTGATGAGACACAATTGAGATATGAGGTCCAAAAATAACATTTCTAGATGTATAAATTCATTGAAGGCTGACACAAAAACTAATGGCAAGTGTCATACCTTTTGAGTTCAGCCATACATGATATTCAGGATCATCCTGTCATAGAATGGGTGATTGCACTGCGTCGCTATTATGCTTGGCTGACCTTATAACTGCAGACCTTTGCTGATGGTTTTAACATTGCATGTGTTTCTGTAACGGATCTGCTCCCCTTTGTTGATTCTGTCCTGTTTCTCTTTGGCTGTCTGGCAGCGTGTCTATGAGAGGAACAACAGTGGCCCATCATATGCGTGTTCACGACCCCCCCCCCCCCCCCCCCCCCCCTCCACCCTCTGAGGAGAGCATCCCCATTTTTGTCCTCCCAGTGTTCCAGAGTGTGCGCGAGGGGATCGATATAGGCCCTCAGTCTGCTCCACCATCCATTCCCACTCGTTAACGACAGCCATAATTCACATCGCAGGGAAATATATATATAAATATTTCACCCCAGAGCGGTGACCTTTCTGTCTCCCCCCTGACAGCTCGGAGGGAAAAGGTGTCAATTAATGACATTTAGAAATTTCATATCACTCTCAATAACCCTGAGATTTTTACACGAACCGTTGGGAGGGTCTGGCTGGTCGCATGGGGCAGCACAACCTTCGTCGGGGAAGATGGGAGCCAAGGCGAACCATTAATGTCACCAGGCCGCTCCGCAATCATTTTGAACCCGGGTCAGCATAAAATCCAATTGATCATCATGATTGTCTACGGGTGATAAATTACTCATCGCAGATCCCCCATTTAAATTCTCCTGCTCCAGTAGGCTCCGGGACCACCCCTGGCTTTAGTTATAAAAAGGTGAATAAAAACATGTTGTACCGAAATGTCATACAAGGTTGTGCTTTATCTCTTTAGGTCTTGCTGTAAGCTCAGTGTACATTATTATCACGCCGATTTCCACAGTATTGGGTCTTAGGGGGCCAGATAATAGTAATACTCTGTCCTTCAAGTGACGGGCGCTCTCTGGCCAGATTGTCACACAGAGCGGGATCCCTGAGGATCTGGCAACCCTGGACCGCCGCAGTACGGATCAGCTACACATTACCGCGCAATCATCTCGTTCTCGTAGGAGGCCGCTGACACAAAGCCCCTCGCTGCTCCCCCCCTCTTCCCCTGCCTCTTACTCTGTCAATCTCGCCCTCTCCCACCACTGCTCTCCTCACTCGCTTCCAAATGCTAGATCTGTTCCGTATCAGTGCCACTGCAGCTGGGTCGGAATATCAGTCCCATTCAAATCTGGGGGGGGGGAGGGGGTAAATAGCTGAGGGGTGACATAACCTTTCATGTACAGCGCGGGCGCACCATATACAAATAATTGAAGCCCTTGACCCTGTCTCGCCGCACACGGCTGTAAGTACAAACCTGACATTTTGATACCGCTCCTGGGCCCTTTTCCCACTTGTTATTTTTCTATTTCAATAATCCATGACGGGCAGCGGGGAGAGAAAGGAGACGGAGGGGAAAGCGTGAATGATTAAGACTGTCAAGCTCAAATAATGTCCTCAGAAAGGCGCGCCATAAATCTGCTTTTGTGACATTTTCAAACTGCGGCGGCTCAAGTGTGTGCGCACCCTCGCTCCGAATGTCACTCATTATTTATTTATTTATATATTTTTTTGTTTATTTATTTATGCGTCCACCACCGCCTCAACAGGAGGCAGCGTGTTCTCCGCTCGCAGGTACAGGCTCTCCCGCGCACTTGTTTGTCGAGCCTTTTGATAATGATGCATCGTGTAGTAAAAGGTGAACGGCGCGCGCGGAGATGGGAAGGTCAATGCACGCCGCTGCCTGAATTTGCTGCGGTGAGCACATGCTAACGCGAGAGGCCGTTTGAGACTGACAGCTATCGATGTTCGTCAGCGCGCGCTCGGCCAAGGTACTGAGGCGCTGCGCTCCAAAGGCATCTCTGTGGAAGGATGTGTTTGTTTTTTCATCGACTGGGTACGGTTCAGTTGATGGTTATCTCGGACTTTATTCACTCATTACAATCTGCGCCTGGCCGCTCCCCCTCTCCTCTTTACGTCCCTGTTTTAATCATCAGCCTCTGTTGGTTCACTGTCAGCGCCCGGAATTTATACCCCATCAACAGCATTTGCATATTGCCTAATATGGACATTTCCAATTGAGGGTGTCAGTGATAGCCCACATGTTTCATGGCTATTATCCTGCACAATACCCAGATAAGAGCAATGACGTTAATTCCTGACCTTAAGATTCAGTCATTTCGGCTCCAAATCATTTTTTATTTAATTTTGATCTATATTGTAGGACTAATGCCATTGCTGTTTCTGCTTATCATTTATGCTCATGCATAATTTACACCCAAAAAGCCACCAACTCAAGGCTAAAGTGAATATCATGTTCGCAAGACGTTTTAATTTGAAACACTAGATACGTAGGTGTGCAAAGACTCTGCATCATCATTCCAAGGCTCCTCCATCTCAGAGGAGGATCAAAACCACCAGCCTCTAATTGAGGTGTATAATGCAATCACCAGTCCTTTGCCAAAAACCCACTTTTCTTCTCCCAGTGATATAAAGCGCTGCTATTAGCAAGGCACACATTTAGTAAATATGGCTAAATCATGGGAATGCGCTCACCCTTCTGCCTTCATCTCCTGCCTCCCTCCTCTCCCCCACCCTCCCATCTTTAATTCTGCCTTGTTGTGATAAACAGCTGCCATCAGTGTGAAATATTAATGTTGGAGGCTGATTTGGGGTGTCGAGCTGTGTCATTCATTTGCCTTTTAATCTTCCGCTGTTAAAAAAAAGGGGGAAGAAAGAAAGATATAACTCTCTCTGCCGTCACGCGGAGGGCTGAAAGTCCTCCCAAAGTCATCTACTTCCCTCCACTCCCACCCCCACCCCCAACCCTCTCATTGACAACCGCATTTTGGGTTTCTGTGCGTGGATGAACCTTCTCACGTCTTCTTTGGTTAGCCACGGAAGGATGCGACCCATGAAAATTTAAACATGACACAAGCCCCAGCCACAGCCACCGCGATTAGGGCCACACACAAAAAGGCCTCCAAAGCTACCGACACACATGTTAAATATTTCAAACGCTCACTTCTCACTATGCAGGCAGACACTTCGACGGGAATGGTTTTCAGTTTTTTTCCCCCTGTGAGTGCCGTTTCCAAGTTCTCGGGAGTTCTGTCAGTTATTGAGGCTAATGCCACCCTTTGACAGTGTACTCTTGAAAGGGCCTTGGTCAAAACTGAATTTGCTTTACAGTCCAAGCTCCACAACAAACAGCAATAGGCGATAAAACTCCTCACATGCACTTTCAAGAGACTCTTTTGTTTTTTGGGGGTCTTTGTTTCCTTCGAGTCTTTGAGTTAAGAGGGAATGCATAGTTAATGGCATAACGAGGAAGATCCATGATTAATGCGATTGCATTTATAATTCTGCTTAATAACATTATCATAATTATTACATTAATCATCAGAGCCCATTGACAGCATAAATGTTTCTCCAAATGTGATAACGCTCACACAGATATTAAGGAGTGACTATATTTTATTCAAACCCCACCAATAAAGATGTCTCACCATGAAGATACCTGCCGTAGTAGGGATAGAGGGGAAGATTTATAACTCTGCTCAATCCAAAAGAAAATATGCAGTTAAGTCTTCCTCATGCCCCTTTGTCTGAGTTTTAATAAGGGTAACTAATTAATATTTATGGCATAATTGCTTTTTTCCGTTTTTCTGGCCGAAAAGGAATAACAAGGCCAAAATACTGTTGTTGGTAATTAAGACAAATGCATTAATTATTAAAGATGCAAACATGTCAAGCAAGCATAACTAATTATTTGAGCGTGTTAACAGTTGTTTAATGTTAGCAGCTGATGAATTATTTAGCGCAGGCATGGCACTTTTGGATTGTTTGAAATAAGAAATGATAAGTGGGGCTCGGAAAAGTCACGGTCTCGTTTGAAAATGTGGAAAACAACTCCAGCAAGTTCCGCAGAAGGCGCCCACCTATGAATAACCCATTGGTGGTTGTCAAAGGGTCTGTGGGAGGTGTATGTGTTTGTGTAGGTGTATGTGTGTGTGTGTGTGTGTGTGTGTGTGTGTGTGTGTGTGTGTGCACACAGTGATGGTGTGGGGAATACTCAACACAGCTTGTGCCTTTGGGTTGGTTTGGAGGAGGTGCCGAGACTCCACGCCTTTTGTTGTGGGGCGGTGGGAGTGCGGTGAGATGGCTGGGGTAAGCGAATGTGACAGCAAACAATTTATTTTGTTACGTCTTAATTGTCACCTGATGCGCTTACAATCTGGAGCCCTGTCAAAAAAATAGCTGCGAAAAAATAATCCAACTTAGCTCAGCTGTGAGAGCGAGGGAAACCAGCGCTAGTGTTGTGTAAACATACAAGGATCCAATGGGACAGTGCTTTATCTGTAATCCACACCAATGATATCACACGCTCTCCCTCCAACTCAAACGTGCTCTTTCAAATCATCCTCACAGCTCTACCTGCATGCTCCACCAAAGCATGCTTTAACATATGGTGTTTTACGAGAATCACCTCACTGCAGATGGTTACCACACATAAGCATTACTTGCATGTGAGAATCAACATTTAATTTTCATTTGACAGGCCTTAAACATTCACATCCAATTGCCAGTATTCATTTTGCTCTTCCCCTGAGAGAGAGAGAGAGAGAGAAGGAGAGAGACAGAGAGAGCGATAGAGAGAAAGAGAGAAAGAGAGAGAGAGAGAGAGAGAGAGAGAGAGAGAGAGAGAGATATGGTTGTGCATCTTATCACTGAAATCTAGAGTGTTTTTAGGGAGAACATTGCCAGTACAAACCCCCGAAATGGAGAGCGCTGAAACATAAACTGTAAAGAGGAACACATGTAAACCCATTTTTTTTTGCTCCTTGTTGGCTAGAGGTGAATGACTATGACTGTCTAAATCTGTCAAGTGACTCAATATAAAGTGATTTAGCTGACCCCTGTTATGGGTTCCACATGTGAGCGATCAGAGGCACATGTAAATCTAGCAGAGCGGCCACAGAGCCTCCACCACACAATGCTGTGGCTCAGTGCATACGACACGACAAGAGCGGCTGGCCCCCCTCAAACGACACACACAGCCCGCTTTTTCACAAACAGGGCAAACAGGACCATGAAATGGCACGTTATGGATAGAGTGACAACACTCATCCTGCTTTATGGCTTGCTTACACTTGGGATTTTTGTTGGAATTTAGTGGCATTGGTAAGAACTGTGAAATCTCGTTGGTGGAATTTCTAGAGTACTTCTACTTCATATTTGCCTCCCAGTCCATTTGATGGTAGGAATCAATGCTCCGGATGACCCATTGATTAGGGAGTGGTACATTGCATTAGATCTCACAGCAAGTGATCCTCGATGGCCCTCTGCCATGTTTCTCACACAGTGGTGAATCGAGTGCTAATGATCTACAAGCACACACACACACACACACACACACACACACACACACACACACGCATACGCTCGCTCTCTCTCACACAAACACACGCACGCAAGTAAGAGTTTTAAATACTACAGTACACATATGTCTAAGAACTACAATGTTCGTGTCTAAGAAACGCACAACAATAAAGGACTCTTCGTGCCACAGATTAACAAGCATGCTATGGCTAATCCCCAAAGGCCTTCATAGTCGAGCACGTAAAGGAAACTGCGTAGGTGTAAGGGTTAACCCCCCCCCCCCACACACACACACTTCTTTTCGTCTGTGCGTGATTTATGGTTGGATCCTGGCCTGTGGGGAGTTGACAGTTGCTTTCATTTTCTTATATATATTTTTCCCTCCTTGCCAAGGTCACAGGGGAGCGAGCCCTCTCCAAGTTTCCCCCAGCCCTCGTCCTCCATCGCCCTCTTCGGCCCCCTCCACCCCACCCCCCCCCTGCACACTCTCTTTTGGCCTGATGGTCCCATGAATCATCCCGTCTGCCCATCCAGCCTCCTGACGCCTCCTTCCAAACGCGTTGCCCCGACTTCCGCAATCCTTCTTCATTCCCGCTAACAATTTGGTAATGAAATATTGATTTTTAGTTAGATTCAAATGGATGTTATTAAGTTTGCATTGATAAATCGGCCCCCCTCCTACCCTGGCCTGGAAGCGCCTCAGTCAAAAGACGGGCAGGAGCACCGGGACGCACCTGAGGGTGTGTTGACCGGGACGTCCCTGGCACCTATGAATTACTGTGCATCTGCGCAGCAGCCCAGCGAGCCGGCGCTGTTTTACAAGGCATGATAGAATGGAGGAGCCCAAGCTGAAGAGCAATCCCTTGAAATCGATCCAGCATCCACAGTGGTGAACTTGAATAGGCCCCCATAAAGAGTACGAATCTGGTGTCGAGGCACGGAGAGCGACCAGCTTTGAACAGCTTAATTTCTGCAACCAACTGGCAACGTTACAGCGGTGACGTGATGTGACAGTTAACTGGCAGTTAAATTGTCGACACGGTACATTACAGTGTTCGCAGATATTTATTTTGCTCTTTTCCTCCGTCTTCCCAAGGATAGAGAGACATTTTATGCCGGGTTTTCAGGTTTGTTAAGGGGGAGCCTTGGCAGAAAACCTTGTGAGCTTTTTTCCCCCTTTTTTCCTCTCTCCAGCAGTTGTGTTTATTTTAGCTTCACCCATTCGTTTAAACGCAACTGACAAAGAAACGCGAGTTCGGAATGTGACATTTCCGCTGCAAGGCCCACTTGAAGGCAGCTCCTGTTTTCATTGTTTTAACATGGTAATTGCTTTGTGTATTTTCTCTTTCTGCTTTTAAACACATGCCTTCACACTTCTCTAGCTCTCATTCCAGGCTCTGTCATTTTCGACCAGACCTCCCTAAACTGTGCCAGGCACCATCATGTTCTCTCACTTAACCCAACATGATGGATCGAGGATGGGGGAGGGGGGGGGGGGTGGAGGTGGGGATGGGTGGGTGGGTGGGCAAAAAATAAGACAATCTGAGTTTGGTATTAAAAAGTCAGCGCTGACACTAGATGGACACTGAGTGCGGCACCATGATGGAGACCCCAGGGTGCATATGAAGTGTCTTATGGCGGGGAGAGCATTTACATTTTTCTCATGCAGCCGTGTGACAGAGGCACAATTTCCTGTTCCGTCTGGCACGGCTTGATGCGTACCTCGGACTGAAATGTAATCTCGGCCCCGAGCGGAGGGTTCCTCCCAAGAGTATTCCAGAAATCGTGGCCTTCGATTCAGTAATCTCTCTTTTTTTAACCTCATTCTGTTTTGCTTGAAAAACAATGACCAACTAAGGATTTGAGTTAATACACATGGCTGAAACATTCATCAGTAATCGCCCCCTGTGTTACAACCGCTTTGGAAAAAAAAGGCAAGAAAATGGTTGTTTGTGAGTGTGTGTACGTGTGTGTGTGGGGTCATGGTGATTTCTCAGGAGACTGTGGCTTTGAGGGGGACGTGGGTTGTTCTGTCACAGTGATTAATGTGTGGACACACTGCACACAGCAGACAGGGCTCAGCCGTTCTCCCACTGACACGTGTGCACCTAACATGCCCAGGACTGAGCTCAGCATGGACCTGCATTGGACCCCTACAATGACATTGGAAGTAAACATGGTAACGTATGGACTATATATTTGACAGCAAGATAACATTATTCATCCTTACAGCCTGATGCAACTGTTATGCGACATGCATTCCTGCGGAATTTGTAAGCATACACAAACACTTAGAGTGACACATTTACCCAATGTTCTAATGAGTTAATCTAAATAAACAATACCAGACACGCAGTAAAACAATTATCATCAAAGAAATCAACATAATTAATAGGGTTATCAACACAATTTTGGAGGCTATTTTAGTGTGTATGTATTGGAATTTTAGTGTATGTAGTGGAATTTATACACTGTTTTTATATATTTTATGATATAAATTTGTGCATAACATGTAATATGCATAACACATAACAATCTCCTCTTTCTCCACAAATCCTTCCCCATGTTCTTCTTGGCAAAGGTTTCAGACCTAGCGGCATAACAGCATAAAAATGGCATGGATTTATAGATCGTCATAATGTCACCAAAGCGTTGTTAATGATCCTCTGACCTTCATTTACCTCTCTCAGGTACATAACCTTCCTCCGCTGGCCAAGCCGAACCTTAATTTGGTGGCCATATTAGATTGTGATACTGCCACAGTAGTGCGAGCAAGTCCTGTCTCTTGCTACATGTAGATAACCCATGTTATTAGCTGCCCGATGGTCAATCAATACAGCACTTTCATAGCGTCGGAGATTAACTAAGTCTCGGGCCTGATAAGCATCTCTCTCGGGCTGTCGTGGTAATTGGTAGCCTCTCAATCGGCACTTTGTTGACAGGAGGTTTGCATATTGAAGAGCACGGCTCACAATCCATCCTCATCAAGGCCATGTTGAAGACAAATAGATACATTTCTCCCAACAATTTAGCTCCTGCTCTAGAACAGGCATCCAAAAATAGATTACCACGGGGACCATTCTTTTTTTTTGATGTCCTGGATAACTTTTTAAATAATTTATTTTGCCAGCGTGTTGGTCTTGACGTTGTCTAAATGGAGATGTTTATGGGTAGCAGATTGAAGTGGGATGGACAGTGAAGCGCGGACGGGAGTCCCTGTCGTCCGGCTCTCTGCGGAGCGGTATTACCGTCCTGATGAGCGCTGAGTCCCCTGTGGCGGTGTTTTGATGTGCTGTGATGATGAGGAGGATGACGCCGTGGAAACGCAGAGCACCAGTCCATCTGTCTCCCTTTTCTCTCTTCCTCGCTTCCCTCATGTGTCTTGCGGTCCCTCACCTATCAGAGCTATCACTTCCAAACAGCATTAGAGGTAGCAATGTGAGATTTTTTTGCGCTCCCCTCCTTTCCTGTTGTTTTTGAAGTTAAAACTGACACGTTTGAGACGCCGCCTGTCTCATGATTAGAATAGCACAGCGATGGCACCTCAACTGTCATCCTGGGCAAATCGAGATGGAGAGACCAGTCTCTTAAATCCAGCTGAAGTAGAGCAGCGCTCAAGAGAGACCCGGACTCTATCAGACTCCGAGACGGGTCTGGCCCGGATGTCACGCACCCATCCCAAGAATGTGGTCCAAGCCCGCTCCAGATCCACCTGCTCGCCTCAACGTCCCCTTCCCTAGCGCTGACATTAACAATAACCATCTTTAACTGAACACTGCTGTCTGCTGCCTAGCCGACAGAAAAAGAGAGGAAAATCTGAATACGAGCTGATTGTCATGGACAGACGCATCATGCCAGGCTCGGTTGTCTCTTGCGGAGGGGTGCGCGCTCTGACAGGATGGCAGAGCCAGAGGGTGGCAGGGCTGACAGTCTTTAGACGGGCTGACCAGCGCGGCTGGTCCTGGGCTGTGGCTCTGGCCAGGCACCAGGGGGACGGGGCTGCCGGGGGGAGCCGGGCTGTCAGAGCCGGATCAGTGGGCCGGGCGCTCGCTGCGGAGAGGGTTCACATGGCACACCGTCTACTGGGAGTCCCGGACCAGCACCCGCTGGAGCAGAGAGAGGCTGGGGCAACTGAACTTGCCACTACCCCTGACACACACGCGGTGCAATCAGCTGCACACTCAAACATATGCACATACACACAAGTCACACACACTAACTCACATGCATACACACATGGACACACAGACATAGACACACACACAACCACATACAAATAAATTGACACATCTCACACATTGTGAATGCATACTGTAGACCTTTAGATGGAATATGTACAGTAAGTATATATTAAGTAAAACTCAAAACAAAAAGAGAGTCTTTTGTAAGGGAATGGATTTGGATCATTACAGTGAGCTTTTGATGTGAGTACTTCAGAATTGAAATCAGTATTAACAGGCCGGAATCATATTCTTCATTCTGTGTGAAAGATACAGCCATAAGGGCCTTGGAGGAGGAAACAAAAATCCACAATTACAGCCATTAAGAAACCAAAGCATGCCAATATTCCATTATTCAACTTCCACTTTCCTCATTTCTCAAGGCATAAATCTTCAAGGCTCCGATGAAAAACATTGCGTGCTCCGCTCTGCGCCAAGGACTCACAAGAGACGTCTTCTTAATCAAAATATTTCTCTATCATTTCAAGCCCCCTCCTCCTCCCACTGTTCCATACAAGACGCCTCCATGGGAGCGCTGCTGCTGCATGGTCTCCATCCCTGGTGGTGCTGGAGAGTCTCCATCCTCTCCCTCTCCACCACCACCACCACCACCACCACCATCACCATCCTCTCCCCCGCCTCCACCACCACGGGCCTCCTTCAGCCGTCACACAGCCTGCATGTGCTCAATTCGTTTTTACGCCGCTGAACAGCCCGGACAGCTGCATCAATCTATCATGCTTCACCTTGTGCCTCATAGACATGAGATCACAAGCAAACACTTCAGACTGTTTGGAGCAATGTGATCCCATGCAATGGGCCTGAACTAAGCCTAACCTCTCTCGGTGGGGACGGGGGTATTTGTGGGGGGGCCGAGCACAGGGAACAAACGGGCTAGAGGTGTTACGGCCATTTTTGTTTGCCAAATTGTTATTTCAGAGTGGACATGGCCATTGCTTTTATACCACTGGATACATAAGAATGTGATTGTGGAGGCCTAAAAAACACATTAAATATGTTATAAAAAAAGGGAGAAGAGAACAAAATATTCTCAAGGTCAGCCCAAAGACGCGTGATATTCTAGTGCACATAGTCCTATCGCTTTCCTTTTTCTCAATTTTCTTGTGTTTTCTACTTAACAAATGTGCACAAAGCACAGTTCTGACAAGTCTGACAATATAAAGGGAGTGGAATTAAACAAACTACAAAAAAAAATAGAACATAATACTGACAGAAATCCACGAATATAAATCCATGGCTAATTTTTTCCCCCTTTTTCTGAGTTGCAAAGGCTACCTTAAATATCCGTTTTGTATTATTTTGTTAAAAGCTAAGTCGTCATTCAGCAACAGTCAAGGTCAACTGAGTTCCATGCCACATACAAAAGTAAAAAAGGAAGTAAACAAAGATTTGCCTGAGGTATTCATTCAGTGCCCTGTTATCCCATGGTTTGAAGGAAGATGACTAAACAATTAGTAAAAATATTTTTTTAGTTTAGTAAAAATATTTTTTTAGTTTAGTAAAAATATTTTTTTTTTCATGTGTGAATGACTGATATTAGTATTGTACTGATAAGACAGCAGTTTCATTAAGTACAGCCTCAATCATTTCAAGGTATCAACACGCTGCTTCCCTTTGATTTCAAAAGTACTACAGTATACAGTACTCACGCACACATACACACAGAGAGGAAAAGAAAGAGAAAGAGAAAGAGAGAGAGCATCAGTAAGACATACTGTACATATGCTCCAATATTTTATCTTTTGCTAATTTAAACCACATATGTCCAGCCCAACACACACACTGCCTATACATAGTCATTCCAGATTAGCAATCGCTGCATTCACCATGCCAGGAATCCATTTGGAAATGAGCTGGCATGTTCCTTCACTTTCATTTTGGCAAGCACGCCACCATGACTTACAGCTTTAGCGCAATTAGTTGATATTTCCAGTGTTCAATTACAGCTTATTAATCTGACTAATGTGAAAATAAAAGGTTCTTTTAAAATCCTGTCAACGGGAGTCGGTCTGGAACTCCTCTGTTTGGGGCCTCGTCGGAGCTGCAGCGAGACTATTTCCTGGAGCCCTCGCCACTCATCGCTCCCGGCCTCTGAGCTGTCCATCATCAGGCCTGCGTATGAGGCGGGTGGCCGTCAGGCCACTGCAGCGGGGTTAATATGGTGATTAGGGCGAGGTGGGAGACAGGGCCAGAGTGACAGTAGTGCGCCCAGTGCACTGCCGTAGCCATCCCGTAGCCATCATTAACTATGTGACAAAGAGTCAAGGTGGACAGCCGTGCACACACACACACACACACACACACACACACACACACACACACACACACACACACACACACACACACACACACACAAACACACACACACACACACACACACACACACACAAACACACACACACACATACACAAACACAAACACCCAAACGCACACACACACACACACACATATATACTGTATCCATACGCACATACACACACACACACACACACACACACACACACACACACACTTGCACTCATACACGCATCCCCTTGCCAGTTCAAAATGTGTCAGAGAACTCAATATCATGCTCCATTTGCCTTCAGAGAAGAGGGAATGAATTGTGATACCATACGATGAATGAATGAATGAACTGGTACCATAAGATGCTGGTTGAAACAATGTTTGTATTTCAGAGCCATACTTGCAATAACTTATGTCTGTCAGGTATCAATAAATAGATTATCTATGATCCTGTCCCTTACAAATCCTCAGAACAAAGCCTACCTTAATAATAATAATAAAAAAAATACTGAACTGATTTATTCAGCATGTCTTATTGTATCATTATCATCTTGCAGAGCTCTCTACACTTTAATAATAAATAAACATATAAAATGTCTGACAGAAATATTGATATCCATTCTCTAATTGTATCATTATTATTTTCTTGCGTGGATAGTGTAATGAGAGCAGAAGATTCACTAGCCTCCTGGAGTCAGTAGAGTCTAGACAAGTGTAACAGTAGCAGAGGAATTTATACAGCTTCCACTCCTCTGACACCCGATCACATTGGTTACAAAGTTCTCTGCATAATTTCAAACAGGTCTCTCTCTCTCTCTATC
>NC_085004.1:3513390-3535890 GCF_963854185.1 Sardina pilchardus
TGAGGGCCACCTGTCCATAAATTTATAAATAGACAGAAAAAAACTGTTTGGTGCATTCAACTAGAAAAGGATCATAGCGGGATGTGTGTGTGTGTGTGTGTGTGTATTCCAACACATATGTGTGTGTGTGTGTGTGTGTGTGTGTGTGTGTGAGAGAGAGAGAGAGAGAGAGAGAGAGAGAGAGAGAGAGAGAGAGCATTTGCATAAACAACAGAGATTGCATGTGTGTGTGTGTGTGAGAGAGAGAAAGAGATAGATAGAGAGAGAGAGCATTTGCATAAACGACAGAGATTGCATGTATGTGTGTGTGTGTGTGTGTGTGTGTGTGTGTGTGTGTGTGTGTGTGTGTGTGTGTGTGTGTGTGTGTGTGTGTGTGTGTGTGTGTGTGTGTGTGTGTGTGTGTGTGCGCGCGCGCCTCATGCCGGTGAATACCTGTACAGTAATTGTGCATGTGTACCAGCATGTTGGCCAAGTGTGCTATTGTCCTGTCCAACCATAGGATGGACACTTTTTAATATGTTATTCTCAGTGACAAGTTGGAATGGGCTCGAGCGCTAGTCCTGAATCTTGATTCAGCTGCTGATATTCCCAGGGGCCACCGCCATTGATTTGCACATCTAGTTTACCTTGTTTTCTTATCCATTTGTGACATATTACAACAGCTCCTGATCGAGAAAACTGTCATACACATAAATTATTGCTCCCCCATACATTAAATAATTTTATAAATGAACTCCAGATCAGAGGGGACCAGTGAGAAATAAATAGTGGAGTGTTTCTCCAAGTGTGTGAGTGTGTGTGTGTGTGTGTGTGTGTGTGTGTGTGTGTGTGTGTGTGTGTGTATTTGGTGATTAGTGTGGGTGTGTTTATATGTTTGGTTATTACTGTGTGTATGTGTGTGTGTGCGTGTGTGTGTGTGTGTGTGTGTGTGTGTGTGTGTGTGTGTGTGTGTGTGTGTGGTGTGTGTGCTAGTTGGGAGGTAATGGCAGAGTTTGGCGGTCCTTGGGCCTGATTATTCTGACCGTGTTGTCATGTGTAGTGAAGCAGAGGGCCCCATCATTAATCAAAAGGACCAATCGGATAACTAATTTAGGCAACAGCACTTTACCACCAGCCTGCCGGCAAGTGAGCAGGCATGAAAGCAGAGGCAGAGAGAGAAAGTGAGAGAGAGAGAGAGGGAGAGAGAGGGAGAGAGAAAGAGAAAGAGAGAAAGAGAAAGAGAAAGAGAAAGAGAGAGAGGATCAATAGCACTCTTCAGGGCAGAGGCAGTTCAAAATCAGTTTCTAATTTGGCATATTAGAAACATAATGGCAGTTATGGGCTTGGTTTGCGCTGGGGGACAGCCGAGGTTAATTATCATGGCGCTCTCTTGGTCTGAAGTGGAGTCTGACGCGTGCTCTTGCTTTAATTAACCAACGCAGAGATTGGAGAAAAAAAAAAATTAAATGCTCATTTTGCCCATCGAACAACAGGCATTAGAGAGGCCTGGAGTGCCCAGAGGATGCACACAGAGTGCCATAGTGTGGGAAAACCAACAACGGGGGACCGCAGAATTTATACTTGGTCACCAAAATAACTATTCCGCTGTCCCAGTAGGACCACTCGCTCTCACCATTTTCACTTTTTGCCTGGTCAGTAAATGGCCAATTAAGACTGTTCTGGCACAGTTCGCCATTAGGAAATCAGTATTAGTTGAAGCTACTAGGGTCGCTTGTGGTTAGGATGTAAACAAAGCTGTACTCAGGGGTTATTTTTTGTTTCTGTTCCTCCGTAGCCTGGTTAGCACGCAGACCTTCTCAATTGTAATTGATAGGGGTCTAGAGAAGTAACTGACTTACGACTTCTAGCGGGGGCGTAGCAGTGAAATTAAACTTAAATTTGTGCATCACTCTTACTAAATTGTTTCAGAAGTGTAGCAATCTCGTAAACAAATGCAGTTGTTTACTCAATTTCAAAGAAATACACGCCCATGCTGGACTAGCGACTGTATTTGTATGCCTGTGTTTTTTTTTAGGAACATTGGAAATGGGCTTGAGCAAATCCCAAATTTGCCAAAGGGTCAAATGGGTATTCCCAGGCTACTCAGACAGTACTGTGACAGAAGTCTAACATGAAATTAATTGTGATATTTGTTTTGTTGTTGTTTGTTTTACTTTCAATTGTTTTACAGATATTTTAGCTATATTATTTCAATCCAACTCAATTATTTTGTGTCCATCTGCAGGATATTTCAGAATATATGTACATGAAATCTATATCATATCGTTCTTTGTATCTTTTTTTCTTTTCAACTTCTCAAATAATTATAATCCAACATTCTATAAGCTTTTTTTTTTTTTTTTTTTTTTTTAAAGAAAAAAATACAATCTAGAGACTACTCCACCTGAGGAGGTCCCCAGTGCCTGAGGTTAAGTGCGCTTGAGGAACCCAGAGGTCGGTGGTGGATATCATCTCTACTGTACTGTACACGGCTGCGGTGTTTGTGTCTGAGGGAGTGAGGCGTGCGCAGGCAGGCGCCTCTCCTAAAGACCTCTGCTGGGCCTGTCAGCGTGGGCCGTGATGGATCTTTAACAGTCAGCTGATTCCACCGTGTCTGTGTGTGTGTGTGTGTGTGTGTGTGTGTGTGTGTGTGTGTGTGTGTGTGTGCATGCGCTCACAGGAAGAAGCCGCCGCACCGTGGCAGCCACTCTCTGATGAGACGCTGCTCTCCGCCGTACACGCCTGATTGAAATTACTGTCAGTCCTTCATCCTGCCACAGACCAGAGACAAGAGGGAGAGAGAGAGAGAGAGAGAGAGAGAGAGAGAGAGAGAGAGAGAGAGAGAGAGGGAGAGAGGGAGAGAGAGAGAGAGAGAGAGAGAGAGAGAGAGAGAGGGAGAGAGGGAGAGAAGGGGTCTGTGGGGAGGAGGGTTGGGAGAGAGAGAGAGGGAGAGAGAGAGAGAGAGAGAGAGAGAGAGAGAGAGAGAGAGAGGAGGGGTCTGTGGGGAGGAGGGTTGGGAGAGACAGGAAGAGAGAGAGAGAGAGAGAGAGAGTGAGAGAGAGAGAGAGAGAGAGAGAGAGAGAGAGAGAGAGAGAGAGAGAGAGAGAGAGAGATAGAGCATGTGTGCATGTGTGTGTGTGTTTGCGTCTGTGATGAAAACCTTCATTTTAATGGGTAGCTGCAGATTCACCTGTCACGTGTATGGAGTCTCTCTGGGTTTTACAAAGCCCACCTGATGGGCCATTAGTTTGGACCCCCTCTTTTTTTACGCCGGCATTTTCATAAATATGTAATTCACATAAGATACTGCGCCACTTAAAACTCTCCATATTCCTCCTCTGGTAGGACTGCACTAATTATGTCTAATTTCTCATCGGTCAGGCCTTGTCTGCGCCAAGCCAGAGGAGCGCGGGGAGAGCGGGTGGTGCGGTGCGTGCCGGCATGATGATGCTCCATCCTTTCATTTATTCTCATTACAGCAGGTGTCAGATTGTTTCCTTTACTGATTCAGGGTCAGTGGCTGTACAGGACCTGTACTCCCTGTCTCTCGCTCTCTCTCTTTTCTCAGCTTAAGGTTGCACCACAGGATATGACTACTCTCAGTCTCACTCTAGAAGGAAGAACAGATGTACAGACACTAAGAGAGAGAGTGAATAACTGGATGTCAGGATGCTGTCTTCACAGTCGACATTCATCAGAGAAAAAAAAGTTACTAATGTAAGATTTCAAATCATGTGGCCTGTTTTCTGTCTGAAAGTACATGTCAACGAGGAGTCCATCATTTTGGGGAATGGGATGACAGAAGAGGGAGGGATGTGTTCTTTGGGTCGGCATTTGAGTCTGCATGCCATTGGTCCTGGTCTCTAAAAGTCGGGCTTATAACACAGCGTTATATAATAACTTGAAAATATATCATACATTTTCACTTCATTATGTAACCACTGTTAGTAATAAACTGCCTGAACGCAATATGTAACACATTTCCCTGCATTTTGTAATAAATTATTACTCACTGTGATGGTTATTACAAAATTGATTTTTTTGTTGAACATACATTGATATGGTGTATTAAATAATAAGTAACTAAAATGGATGTCCTGTTCCTTACGCATGTACTGTTATTGCAATTAAATTCTAAAAGCTAAATTAAACTTAAATATCAGTCTAAATTACAGCACCATCCATATTTATTGACACTGGTGAAGTTGAGTTAAAAGAGGTATAATAACAACCAGCTTTTGGCAATTTATCAGAGTCTCACAATGAAAACAACCTTTTTTAAAAATCCAATCTTGAAGGGAATTTAGTCTGAGAAGAAAACATTCTTCATTAAGAAATAAACATTTAAAACAAAATTACTAGCACCCTTGTATTTCATATTAGGTGACCCTTTTCTAATAAAACAGCTGTTGGTCTACTCATATGGCATACCATAAAGATCATCCAGATTCCTACTGTAGGTACAGTAATCTCTAGTGAATTCTCCTCTTTAGTTCACCACACTAGTTACAGTGCATGAAAATGCACTGTACTGTTCTTCCTCGGTCTTCTGCTTCTTCTTATTATTCTTCTTCTAACGCACGCAATTCAGCTTCAACCGCTTAACGTAGAAACTCCATTCAAATTTTGTCGCGTAGGTCTTACTTACGCGATGTGGGCTTTGTATTTTTCAACTTTGTAACTTTTATACTTTTTAAACTATTAGTTAAAAACTATTACAATTTCCCCCATAGACTTAACATTGCTCATTATGACATCACGGCAGCAATTAGAATCTTAGGCCAGGTGGCCGGCCACCTGGGCACCAACTGTCAGTTTCTCTGGCTTTAAGCATACATTCTCTCAGAAGACTACACATATCCTGTTAACTGTTTCCTCTGTCCACAACTGTTTCAAAATAAAAGTCCTCACTGCAATAATACACTATTAAATCATTTAACCATTGAAACTACTCAACTATTGAACTGTTCAACCATTCCAACTGTCAGTTATCATCCACTATGCCTCCAGTCAACTACATGAAACCTCCATGTACCTAGCAACCAACATAGCAACCATTAAAATTAAGTGTTCATGACCGTTTCCATAGCAACCAACATGATTATACTGCAGTAACTTCTTGTTTCTTGATAGTGGCCACCATGGATACCCTAGCAACAAATGTTTCAAAATAAAAGTCCTCACTAGCAAGTTAGCTAGTTAGCATGGTTAGCATAGTTAGCATTTTTAGCATAACTGCAAAAAATCATCAACTAAGTCAGCTAATCAACCTGGTTAGCATTATTAGCAAATTTAGCATTGTTAGCATTTTTAGCATTACTGCTAGAAATCATCGGTTAAGTTAGCTAATCAACCTGGTTAGCATTGTTAGTAAAGTTATCATTGCTAGCATAATTAACATTTTAGCGTAACTGCTAGAAATCATTACCTAAGTTAGCTAATCAACATTTTAACATGAATAGAAATCACTAGTTAAGTTAGAGCTGGAATGTTTCATCTTTAAACTGTCTACTTTCACACTATCAACTCTCTGTAAACTATGCAACCACCATGTTTACCCTAGCTACACCTTAGTAACCATATCTACATTATCTATCTATTTTTGCATTTTCATGCACTGGTAATTCCTTGGAATTGCATTTCTAGTTTTCTATAGAGTTCAAACCAGGGGACTGAGATGGCCATTCTTTATGTTGATCTAGTGCACAAAAAGAGAGAAATGTGACCGAAATGTCGTGTGGCTGGACCTTACTACAGGGCTGTCCCCCACCAACTCATCAACTTCACCCCAGAGTTCTTCTACATTCCTGAATCAAAAATCTGGTAACCAGACACTTTGGCCATTTTTCTAACGACAGCGAACTCATTCTTGAACCAGTTCCGTTTGGGATTCTTTGACAGCCCACATCTCATCAGCAATGGGTGCTGCCTGCAGTGCTAGTCAATGTCTGCCGACAGTGTAATACTAGATGAGTAGTTTTGATTACTCATGGCAACAGTTGATGGAAAACTTGCTGCTTTTAGACTTCTTCCCTCTTATCGATAGACATGCCCACTCCTCTCACTCCACAACTATTTTCTGGTTCAAGTTCTAAAACAAGGTGCCACGTTCCAAACCGGCTATTGTTTGGTCGGAATGCACCGAACGATTCAAATGTTGGTTTGCAAACAGGAACGGAGCCAGTTCTCTGCCGGTGGAGAAGGCTATTTGAGGGGGCATTCACACTAGATCACTAGGTCTGGACCCAAGTTCATTTTGGACCGATGGTTTCGGTTAGAACTCCGGTATAGTTGCTTCAACATTGTCCGTTCCAAAATCAGGAAATAAACTGCCATTTTTGCAATGTTGCCAAGAGATAACAGTAAATAGAAGCTAGTGTTTATGACACAAACGGACCCAGGTCCACAAACAATAAAGTAATGTGAAAAGAGACCAGCTGGGTCAGAGTTAGGAGTCACATACAGGTAGATACAGAGCATATGGGAACAGCAACAAGCACATAAACACAGAACAATATACAAAATGGCCATCAGGGTGGCGCAAAGACATCAGTCCAGGCACGATCCTGACTGCAAGCTGATAATGCTGCACCCTTTGACTATGTTGCGCCCACCAGAATGTTTATGGCAGCATTTGAGCTCATCCTCATTGGGACAAGACAGATGACTGGCTGAGTAAAACTGCTGTCAGAACAAAGACTGCAACTACGGAGCTACATGGACAACATCACTGTCACACTCAGCATGCCAAACAGAACTGCAGAAGAGGATTGACGAGCTTGTGACATGGGCAAGGATGAACTCCTCCAAGTCCAAGGGACCACACTACCTTTGTCAGAGAAGATGAGGAGATCCTGTCTCCTCTCAATAGCATTGGGTGAACCTACATAGCAGAGTTCTCAGACAGGTAAATGGAGAGAGAGCAGTCAGAAGGCAACTTGCAGATGATCAAGCCAAGATTGATCAGAGGCAGCTTTATACAAATACAAAGCATGGTGTTAACAGGTTACAATGTTAACACATTTACACAAGTATATTCATTAATTTAGCTGATGCTTTCACACTAATTTTACAAACACCCTCAGACTGCCAGAGGATGAAACAGCAGACATGTCAGTACTAGTGGAAGTAAATAGTAGAAGAGGCAGAAGCCGGTTGAAGGGAGTAGAAGAAACTAGACCTGTCATATTAGCATTATCTATCATCATCATTTGTCAAAACCATTATGTTTTAACCTGTTTTTTTTATGTGACAATATATTCTTATCTCCTTTTCTGATTGGTTGGGCCAACAGTCAATCTGGCCGGCACTGGCCCACCTTGGCCCTTATGTAGCCTTACCACTGTGTTACAGTATTTGAGGTGAGGGATAACCATGGTCTGTACCATTAACATGCTTCGGTTGCTGCTACAATCCATCAGCTTGGGTAACAAACAGGAGAAAGTGCAGCTTGTTTTGGAGCTGCTGGAGTTCACCAATCATCTGGTCTCAAGAGCAAGGCAGAATGCCTTTACTAACCACCTTTTTGGGCCCTATAGCAAGGGGTATCTTTACAAAATATCTGTTAGGGTGCAAGTTGGTCCTCAGTAGATACCTTTGCTGATAAGTTTAATGGCTAGATACAGTATATACAATTTGGAAGAAGACTACATTCTGGTTGGTTATTACTTAAAGGGGAAATTCGGTGTTAAATGGGTTTTAGATATGTTAAGTATGCCCATAAGCTAGAGTGATGGATGAGAGGTGACCCTATCCAGACCCAAAGCATTCCAGACTTGGTAATTTTTTACAGATTCTTCCATTGCACTTTTAGCGTTAGCAACCAGGCATGTGTCTCATAATGACATGGTGTCACCCGAAAAACAAGTGCAAAAGTTACTCCAGGTACCGTGTATAAACTGTCATCTAAATAAACTTTCAGCACACATACAATGTTGCCAACTGCTCGTTTGAAATGTTAAGAACCTAATTACACTGTCAATGAAGTGTGGAGCTCTGGTTAGCCTTGTAGATGGGTTAAAAGAAGCGATTTATGTGCAGTATGAGACATGCCCGCCCGGATGCTAGTGCTAATAGTGCTATGAAAGAATCAGTGAAAACTGGCTAAGTTCAGAATGCTTCAGGCCTGGATAGGGTCACCCCTCGTCCATGACTCTAGCTTATGGTCATACTTAACATATCTAAAACCCATTTAACACTGTATTTCCCCTTTAATGCACTATATTATCACTATATTAACTCCCACATCTATTTATTTATTACATATTGCATTCAGGCAGCTTATTACAAAATGCAAGTGTTATTATTACATGAAGTAAACATGTATTACATCTAGTCAAATGATTACAAAAAACGCTGTTATTACATAAGTCTCCATGTGAGAAGCAGCAGAGCCGTCACCAGTGTGCCTCCCCCCATCTGGGATGAGGCGTGCCTGTGCGTGGGTGTGAGGGGATGACGGCGAGAGCATTCATCACGATTAGAGGTAATTAATAAACCTGCGGCGTTCATCAGCACCCAGCACTCACAGACTAATTCTACTTAACCAAGAGCATGGTGTGACAGAACCAGTTGATTTATACCAGGTGTATGTGTGTGTGTGTGTGTGTGTGTGTGTGTGTGTGTGTGTGTGTGTGTCTGCAAGGGTTCATATGTGGGGGTGGGGCAAATTAATGATAGTGGTACCACACTTTTATTGCTCTTGGAATCTCTGTATGTGTATGTGCGCATGTGTGTATATGTGCATGTGTGTATGTGTGTGTATTTGTGCACACATATGTGACAGTGAGAGCTCTGGCCTCAGCTCCATCTGCAGGATATTGACAGCTCTGACAGGACGTTGATTATCAGGCCTGCAGGATGCCGAGGCCTGTCGCCCGTCAGGTGTGTGTGTGTGGGTGTGTGTGTGAGCGTTTGTGTATGTGTGACGGCTCTTCATTCAGAGTGATGAGACAATCGAGAAGAGAGCCACGGGCAGAGGCGGAGGGATGGAGGGAGGGATGGAGGGAGGGAGGAAAGGAGGAGGTGGGGGAGGTTAAGGGTTGTCACGGCCATCAGGATCATGACAATAAGCTGTCTCGTCTTAGACAGTGAGGCCTGGTATCACTATCAGATTAACTATCCCTTTGACCTACAGCACAACTGTGTGATGGGACACATGCTCTACACACACACACGCACGCACACACACACACACACACGCACACATGTAGTATAGCAGAATGCCGCTCCCTTTGCAGTGTGTGGTAATGGAGTGTATGACTGTAGGATTGTAGTCACCTATTTGAGCAGCATGATCCTGTAGCCCATGAGCCCTGTTTGGCCAACTGTTGTATGCTCATGCTGTTGCTGTCTGAAGTACAGTAAGGTCTGGTAAGTTCCTCCTAGCGCATGACCTTATTAAATTCTGTGGGCTCTAATATGATAGATGAGCTCAGTGGGTTCTTACATGCAACTTAGAAGGGCAGTGCATAAGGCATACAGCTAAGCTAGGCTAATAGTTACACTGTAGTAGAATAGAGTATTGTGTTTTCATACCAGAGCTGTTTCACATGTGCCAAGGTGATCATGGTGATGTACAGTATCATGATGATACACTAGTTGCCAGATAACCTTTATACACTTCGATACCCATAAGACGGAAGTGATTAAACATTGTGTTGCAAATCTGGAAATGTATTGTGCATGATCTGAATTTATTCTTGAACTTTAAATGATATCGGTGGTTATGGTTTGTTTCATATTGTATAGTTATTTTATTTTCGTTTTGAATAAGCAGAACAATTGCTTTGGATTTCTTTCCCATTCTGTCACTATTACACCGTGTTCCTGCATCACCACAAATGGACAGCAGTCCTGAACAACAGAAGGACACGGTGTTCCTGAAACAACACTAACTCTGAATCTCACCGACATGCAGTTTGCTCAGGAGAAAGAAATTGAAAGAGGAAAGAACAAAGCTTTGGGAAGAAAGAGCCGGTCCTCCTTCACCTTACTGCCTACTGCATCGCACCAAGGCACAAAGAGTCCAGGTCTGTCCAGTCACACTGAGAATCCTACACCAAAGACATCACTGTATCTAAACAGGAATTACCATGACCACTGCGCTAGCAAAGCGGCGGTCATATAGGTTTAGTTTTTTTTCCTTTCTTCAAGATTTTTTTTTTTTTTTTTTTTCAATTTCTGTCAACGATTCCCGGGACACTGAAAGGCCAGGTTGCACGAAACTTGGTGGGCATGTAGTCCCACAAGGATGACACGGAACACTTGTGTTCCATTTTTGATCCATCGCCCACCCGCCGCACAGGGCCCAAAAGGAGACAGTTTTCTGTGAATATCTCGAGAAACGTACAGTAGGGCCTGGGGGATGACCAAATTATTTTTGTATCTTGATCTCCAGAGGCCACGTCAACATATCCCGTATCCACTCATTTGAGGTATAGTGTCACCTATGTAGTTAAAAATTAAAAGGCAAAAATAAGGCATTGTAATCGCAGGTTCAAAACTGCTTTCGTGAGAATTCCATTCATGGGGGGCCGTATCAGCTTCACACACACACACACACACACACTCAAAAGTATACGTACAGAAAAGTAGGGGATGGAGTAGGAGGTGGAGACAAATTGACAAGTGTGATATAGTTTGAAGGGAGAATGTGCAGGACTGGGTGGCCGTCATATTTTGTACCGCTCTCCGGTACACCTAGTTCACTGAATTTCCTCAACAGTGAAGTCAGAGGAAAATAAGTAATGTGGTGAAATGAGTGCTCTCCTATTTCCCTTTGTGTCTCCATATTGCACCGTCACTGCTGGATACTCAACCTGGCTAGATATTACAGAATCTCAAGGATAGTAGCCATCACTCACTCCTTGATGCATGACGCTGTCAAGATGTTGCTCCATGTCAATCTTGGAAGTACTGTATCTCCTTTTCCTAAAACTTTCCATCATTCAAGACAGCTATATGTGCAGCTTGTTGGATTGTTCTATGGGTGTTAATTCAATGTTCAGAAAAGGTTCCTAAGACCTATCTGTATTTTCAACATTTTCACATGATCGTTTTCACCAGTTTCAGTTCATTGTGTACTTTGAAGTGATATGGGAGAGGAAGTGATTGAACATCATTGGTTGCTGCAGGGGTCAGGCCGGGAGGAGGGGCCTGGCACGTCCAGAAGCTTCTGGGATGGAGCAGATCGTCTCATTCTTTATCTCCGCCTGTCACTCCCCTCCACCTTCCCAACCTCCCTCCCCTGTTCTCAGCTGAAGGGTATCAATATTCAGACAGAGACAGCACATGGTGCTGGTGGCTCTCTCTCTCTCTCTCTCTCTCTCTCTCTCTCTGTCTCTCTCTCTCTCTCTCTCTCTCTCTCTGTCCGTCTCTCTCTCTCTCTCTTCCTTTCTGCTGGTGCGAGCCTCCAGATGAGTGATTGCCTGGGCTGGAAGTACATGTTTCTCAAGGACCTCTGATGGGCGGCGATAATAAAAATGATGTCGGTCCTCGAGGAAGTGTTTTCCCTTCCCCTCCCCTGTCATAATCTCAGCCCTCCCTGGCCTATTATCCTGGTCACCGTGCCGACACCCATGCCGGCGAGCAAGGCAGGGCCGGCTGCGGAGCACAGCAGGCAGTTACGACACGCCGCGCTCCGCTGCGGGTGTAAATATATCGACACTTGCCAGCTCACGTACACATGGGTGTGGGTGTGCTTTTATTTGTTGGTGCGGCGTGAGGTGTTCAGTTGCGGGGGCGGTGTTTTGTTTTCCCCTCTAAGCTATTGTCTGTGTGCAGCATATGATGGGCTGAATGTGCTATGCCACACTTGCCATGTAATTGTGTTTACTGTATTCTGTTGTGCCTGTTCTACATTAGCTGCATTCACCTCAGAAGTTTAGCCTAAAACTTGAGGTGTGTCTTTGCATGCGAGACATCAGTATATATTTAAAATGTACTGAAATAAATCTGAGGTGTGTTTCGATTGCTCCTGACAACCTCAACAGTGAAGACAAGAAAGTTATTGGCTACAATTTACTAAAACTGGGTAAACCCAGCCCGATCTGCCAGCGATTGGATTTTGCCCTGCAGCTCAGGCTGGAAACCTGGAAACCTGCACCCAGATCGTTGGTCTGATTGGTTGACGGACTATCCAAATGCGTACAGTCATTTGAACTATGCCCGTTGATCCCGCCTCTTGTGCAGTAGAAAATACAGAGCACACTCCTCAGACTGATGTTCAATCTTAAAAGATAGTCAGGTTAACACAACACATGATTGAAAGGCAGCCAGATGGGAGAAAAGAGAGGTAAAAAAAAGGGTGGTATATTGCTTTTGAATCTCTTTGAGATATGTCTGAATGTTATGTTAATGTTTACACAATGTTATGAGCCTAGCTCGATAGTGAGTGTATGGTTTATTCTAAGAAAGTTGTTCAGTGGATAATTAACAAATAGCCAACCATCTGTTGCAAACTACACATCAGATGTACTGTAGACTTCAGCATCTTATCTAATGGGTATGGGCATATGTATTTGCTTTGTTGCATATATTGGTGGTGGTTAGTGAGGTTCCCCCTTCACTATAAAGCACTTTGGGTCTTGAAAAGTGCTATGTGTTGTTGCATTTACATTGCTGTGACTTGTTTTTGTGCTGGTTTATATTATTAACTACATGAAATGCTTCACATTATTATCAAGAAAAATCTCAACTGCAACAATATGACATATCGCAATGCCTATTGTTTGGGTAGGTACAATTACAGTATGTGCAAATGAAGAGTTTGAATAATTTTGCAGTTGTGTTGTTTTGATTGAGTAAAGATAAATCAATTAGCAACTAGAAAAACACTCCGAGAGCGCAGACTTCCGCCAAGCACCTCCTGGATCCAGACGGTGATCCGAATCACTCAGAAAATAATGAATTGTTTCTTCCTTGAGCAATTTCAGACCTTTCCTAAAAAATTAATCGAAATCCATCCATAATTTTTTGAGTTATCTTGCTAACAGAAACAGAAACAGACCGGCAGACAAACCCCAATGAAAACATAACCTCCTTGGTGGAGGTAATAACCCAATTACAATTCCACTGAAATTACCTGGATAACGTTTTGGAACCATGCAAACTCTTCTAATGTACATGTATATGAAGGCATGAGTGTATCCTCCCGTGTGTGTGTGGCAGTATATGTGTTTGTTTGCAAATGTGCAGCGTGGCGTAGACTGCGGTGTCTGCTAGCTGTCTGTGGGGAACCGAGGCAGGTCAGTGTGTGCATTGCGGAGGGGGGAGAGGCGCAGCGGAGAGTGGCTCAGCTCCCGGGCCCTCGGAGGATGGAACTGGCAGAGGAGGGCTCAGCGTGCCACCCGTAGGGACTGCCAGCCAAATGTGCCCGCTCTCCTCTGCTACGCCGAGGTCAAATGTCCCACTGAGGCAGCTCCACAGAGGGCACACATCTCCTCCTGAACTGCTCACAGCGGCACCACAGCTACTGCTGCTGCTACTGCAGCCACTCTCCCTCTCTCTCTCTCTCTCTCTCTCTGATCTCTCGCCTCTCTCCTTTTCCCCCTGTGTCTTTCTTTTTCTCCTTCACTCTCCCATTTCTCTTTCCTTCCTTTTGTAGCCTATGTCTGCTCTGATTCAAATAATCTGACTATGCACTCTTTCTTTTTTTTCTCTGAAGACTCTCTCCTTTTCTCTGAAGTTTTAATGCTCACAAATATTTCCCCTTCTTCATGTTTTCCTTCTACTGTCATCACGGAGCCTGAGTTTGCTTTCTTTTCCTCTCTGTTTCTAAATTCCCTTCCTCCTCCCTTGGCCTTAATGGCTGAAGAGTATTTGCTTGAGCTCGGTTGGATGGAGAGAGCCCCTCCACCCTCTTGTAAGGTTACCGGGAGCTCGGAGAATGACTCTGGATGTGCTTGGCACACACAAACCCAAACAGGGCAGCGGAAACAAACATTTCCGATATTAGCATTTTTTCAATTATGCATAAGACAGAGATATGCACATTAAAAAGATGAAACTAAAATGCTCATTAAATTTACATAGAATGGCATCTAAACAGTGGAGCATAGGCACGGGAGCGAGGGCCTTTTTAATGGACCCTGATAAAACCGCATTAAAAATCAAGCGCCCGGCTATCTGAGCACACAGAATCACTCTTTATCTTGCCCGATCACCCTTCAAAAGCCAAATTAATATAATTGACTTTTAATTAATCCCCTTGATATTTGCATCAGCACATCTCGGCAACAGGTGTTCTGTTTTGAGGCGTTGCATTATTAAAGGGGTATTAAAGCGGCAGGTGATTAAGGTGTCCACATCTCCACCCGCGTGTCAGATGATAACGCACGGCATGAGGGTAGCGGAGTGTGCTTTTTGCCATTTCCTCCCTTTCTCCTGCAGAACAAAGGAGGAGCTGCCGGGGCTTCCTTGGGAGAGGCGAAGAAAAGGCCGATCTAAAGCAGAGTGTTTATTTTACTGTGCTAACTTACACCCCAACATAATCACATGAAAGCAACATGGTTTAAAAGCATATACTGCACGGAACTCTTATTATTTTCCCTCTTCTCTGCCCTGTTTTTTTAGGTGTGAAATTAACCTTAGCATTGCCCTCTACGCTGGCAACTCAACATGGTCCTTTTTTGGAACTGCCATTGTCTGAGTGTAGCATTAGCTGCAGAACAAGTGACAGATCCATATCCAGCCCACCCTACAGACCCTCTGATTCATAGGTGAACAGCAGCAGTGTGTGATGAATGCCAGTTGACATTCACGAATATTAAACAATTTGATGTAGTAATGACTAGATTAGCAATTGTGGTCTATGACTTTACTTCTCAATGGGATTTTACATTTGAACGTGTGTGTGTGTGCGTATGTCTGTCTGTGTGTGTGTGTGTGTGTGTATGTGTCATGTGCAAGGTGAAACGTGGCAGATGAAGTGATCGAGGAGACAGCAAGGGAGTCAGAGCTTTGACGAGCTCGTCTTGTCCCCGTTGTCGACAGCTTTGTCAATAGCCCGAGGATGCCCCCCCCCCCCTCCCCTTCCCCCACCTGCCTCCCTGGTGTGACTGACAGCTAGCAGGTGGCATCTGAATGGAGTTGTCAGACTGCGGCCGCTGATCAGCCTCACATCGCTGTTAACGACAGCGTGGCGCTCGTCACGGACGCCCAAGGTGATCTCTTGTTTTACCAGCGAGGAGGGGGCCATGGCGGCCACTCGCCACTGCACAACTCTCCCGCTCTGCGCCGCTCCCGCCCGACACCACGCACTCCCCTCCGCAGGGGACGGGCCACAAACTGCCACTCACATCAGCACCACAGAGATGCTCTCCTGCCCTACAGTACCTCCTCCTTGCCCATCCTCCCATTATGCCCCCTCCCTTGGCTACCTACATCCCTAGACTCATGCTCAGTGAGAGGCAAAGAAGTGAGATTAGCAATGTTAGCCTCAGAGAGAAGCCAGTGTGAGAGTGAGTGAGGATGACCGAGACAGAATTGGTTAACACCAGCCAGTCACCCAGTGAGAGTGTGATCCAGCAGGGAGAGGACACCTGTGCCCCACAGTGGGAGAGGCAGGGAGCAAACCATTCAGACATGCTGCACCGGGGACTATGCGGTACTGTATAGCACAGGCTATCTGGCCAACAACCTTGATAACCTGTGGTCATGTCATGACCTGACCCCAAACAATGTACTGGGCTGGCTCTGTGTGACAGTGGGTTCTATAATGGAGAAAATGTGTGAGGATTTCATTTAAAAAAAGACAATCAAAATGATGTAGACCTTTGTCATCGGTGAATAGTTTTGTTTTCATACTTCAAATGGCAAGCAGAGTTTTTGGATTGTGACAGTAATTGGAGCCAGACGTAAATTTCATGTCTCTTTCTATTAGATGTGCTAACTTGTCCCTAAATGAGTGCATAATTACATATTAATTATCGGTACTTAAGGAAGTGTTAGAGTTACATCTGTTTTAATTACTCCCCCTAATCACATGATAGCGGATCTGCGCTTCCTCCGTATGCAAATGGGACTTGGATTCCCCTTGTTCTGTGAGAGTACAGAAGGAGCATTCTACTGGAGACAAGAACAGAGCATTTTTTTCTAAAACAAAATAGTGATACTTTTAAAGGTTCATTAGCTATGTTTATTAGCTATATGTTGACAATTTCTGGTTGTAGGCTCATTTGAACAGCCATCAAGATAGCCAAATGAATAGAGCAGAATAGAAACTGAGAAAAGTAGTGCAGACTGGATTTTTGACATTTCAATTATAAGCCAAGAGTGAGATGAGACATTCTTCCTAGACCATGCACAAAGTCACATACGACCACAGAACTACAACTACACTATCTGCACAGTACTCCATTAAGTCCATTCCAGGCATGCAAACATACAAACAGCACAAGACAGCTCACAAATAGCCTCCCCTGTCTACATTATTTTGCACCCCAGGTACAGTACAAACAGCCTTGGCCACACAGCTGGGCTATTCGCACCCTGAATGATGCATGACAACAAATATGTTGTGCACACCCACCAAAAAAACAAACAAACAAACAAAAACCCATGCCAGCCATCTCTGTTAATTAACAGAAATGTTGTGATTATGATGCTCAGGCCTATGAACTATAAGTCTGCCTGCAAACTCTCATCAGAATGTGGAAGTACAGTAGATAGCTCAGTGGTAGCGTCATGGTTTAATATGTGGAGTATGGGATTCGATTCCAGTGTAAAGCGTTTTGGCAGAGAAAAGTAAAAGTGTAAGTGTCCATGTGTACCAAAGTCTCTGCAGAGAAGGCACACAATTTGAAGAAGAAATCAGTTCTCAAACATTTTGATTGCAACAATTAGTTAGCTCACGCATCAGGGTGTGAATAGCACACATTACTATACACCAGGGTACGAATAGCATCCACTTCTAATCATACGGTGATGGAGAGTCTATTTGAACCCCAGTTATGAATAGCCTATAGGCCACACAGCTGAGTTGTTATAGCACAAGATGCACGTGGTTAAAAATCTGTCCACGATGATCTAGATGGGCGTGTTTACGACTCTGCAGTCGATATCACATGGCCTTAGCTTATCGCGGGAGCAAGGCAGTTGCTGCGCAGCAGCGCAGTTGCTCTCCAGGTACTGTGGAGCCTAAACCAGTCTAGACCCTGCCTTCATGACGTCGAGACTTTGCCCTAATTGGTTTTTACATCCCTGACGTATGTGCTGGCATTTAGATGCCTCTTCATATCCACAAGGGCCTGTGGCGACACTCCCATAGACCTCCATAGGAAAAAATGGCAGCGCTTTTTCCAGGCTATTTTCTCGTTATGGGACTTTTGGAGCTATTTACAACCAATCTCTTGGTCAGTAGTCAATGAGTTAATTGATTACACCTTCCAGCATCCAGAAGTACATCCCACCCTCCTGCGATTCAGCCATTCAGCACAGGTTTATTGGAACTTTTGATCGTGTGGCGGCAACATCAAAGAGTGTCGCAACTCTCTCTTTCTATGGCTCTGGACTGTGGGAAGTAGAGAGTGTCTAACTTCATAGCAGCGTTTGTATCCCCACCCCTGCTGTCACCGGCAGATCTCGCTGCTAAAAGAGGTCAGTTGGGGTTGAACTTGAACTTGAACGCGCCTATTGAATGCTTGGTTCACCTCATCACAGATGGTTGAGAAAGGTCTGTTAGCCAGGCTATTTGTTTCTTGCTAGCTTGTACATAAGGACACAAACCCTGAACTAATTAACACAGAACTACTGTCATTTTAGAGCTAGCTCATGTTGGATAATTTAGATAAGCCATGGATAGGCCTATGTTTTTTTTTCAAGTTAACTTTTAAGCAACATACGTCTATCGAATGGTGTCATGTTGGTTGGCAAGGGTAATGACAAGGTTTAAGATTATTTTTGTGGATGGAGGATGAACAAACAATCAAGCTAAACAATAGGAAACACACATTTTGAACTGCATAACCCATACTATGCAAACTCAGTGTCTTATAATTTTTTGCTGTGTTATTTATCAATTTGATTAGTTTATGAGCTGAGTGTTTATTTGTTAACGCCAACAGCAGAGTTCTAAACAGTCTCTGGAGCACACTTTCTTGCACATTTAGCAGTATAGGCCTAGCCTATCTTTGTATTAGTCTAATAGGCCTAGGCCTAAAAATGATGAACCCAGGAAATGACATTGTCATGATGACCTAACTTGGATGTCAAATAGGCCTGTAGCTAGCCTGCATTTAGCACGTTTCACTTGCTAAATTGTAAATTTGCTATTCTATTGAATATACTGTAGGTTAAACGGATAAATTACTACCAGGCTTACTACAAGGCCTAGTAATTAACGTAGCCTACCTGATATGCCCGCCATCCTTTTTAGAAACAGTCACTTGTCCAGCAACATGTAGCACCTTGGGAAATCCTGGTAAATCCTGTTATGTAGCCACCATTTGCAATGGGTGTTAGACTCACTCCTGTACAATATGTCGAAACGGCTATCTGCTCGATCGAAGAGTTTCGGAGGCAAATCCCGCTAGCAGTTGCAGTGAGGACAGCTTTGTTTGACATCACCACCATGGACGTTCTCCTGATCGCATCAATATTCGCGCCATATTCAGGTGAGTCGGACTGACTAGGCCTACTCAGCATGTGAGAGAGCAGGTGACTCGAGCTGGTTAGGCTATGAAAAAAAAGAAGAGGGGTGTGCTAAGTAAAAAGTCTAGGTGACAGGCTACACTTAGGCCTACTATGTAATGAGCTAAGCTAGGCTACCAGAAGTTTAACTGCACAAATGTTTCCTCAAGACATAGGCCTAATGCTAGCTAAATTACATCAATTTTTCAAATGTAGGCCTACTGTAGTTCCTTCCTACATGCTACTTTATAATTTTCAAAAAAGGAACATGAGCAAATAAAGTTAACCAGCTTAATGCCAAGTCAGTGCATTTCAATTGTAACATTTACTCAGTCAAGCAGACAGTAGCCTAATTCCTTACCTTTTTGTAGGCCTACGTTCAGTAACTTCAGTTCAAAAACAATAACCCTTGATTTAGGCTACTCGTACAGCTCCAACATTTTTGGGGAAAGGCTCTACCATCCCGGGAAATGTAGCTTCTAAAATAATAATAATAATAATAATAATAATAATAATAATAATAAATAAAATGGTAAAGATAGGCTACACTAGGCACCTATGTAGGCTATCTACTAAGAAAAGTCTAGATAGCCTAATTTAGGGAAATGTTGGGCATATGAATCTCTGACATGCTGATTACTTAGCAATAGTCTGAATATTATTATTAAAGAGAGATACTGAAGTGTTGTTTAATAAAAGGTAGTCTTTTACGCATACCTAGTTACCATATCTTGAATTTCCCCTTGGGGATCAATAAAGTATCTATCTATCTATCTATCTATCTATCCATACAATGCTAACAATAATGTAGGCTACTTTCCTCTTTTTTTGTGAAGAAATTGGAGTGCCATTCCAGAGTGAACAAATTACTATTTCTAAGAAGCTGAGCAAGGGAGGAATAAGATGGACTGTCTACACCACTTTGGCTTTAAACCAAGGTGGAATTCCCCCCTTCATACTGGTGAGTGAAGGTGTCTGTTTAGTTTTTTAGGTCATTGTTCTTCATACTCTTTTTGAAAATGCTTGACTAGTCCATCTGTCCATCTGGTGTAAAGTTAGGGTAGGGCCTACTTCTAAGCCAATAAATACTGGACAAATATAATTGTTTTTGTCCAGTAGGCCTACTTAGGTTAGCTCGCTGTAATTAGTAGTTTTCATTTGGCTATTTAAATCCTTATTTAATATATAAGGATTTAAATTATATTTAAAGTACGGTAATTCCTTAGCTGTTCTAAGTGAATCATGGTAGAGATGTGAATGCAAGGAGGAAATAGTGAGTTATTGAAATGTTTTAGTGCAACCAAAATCACAAGTATGTGTGTAGGCCAGCACAATCTGAATGCAGTGCACTTATGAAATTAACAACTCCTCTGCTCACAATCAATGCATGTCCTGTACTATTGGCCCATAACTTCATTTTTACACAGGGTTAGGAATTGATTGCACACCATGTCTTAGTTTCTGAATGGCTGAATAGTGCAGAATCCCAAATGATGACATGTATTTTTTAATATGTTAAAATATGATCCTAATAATCAAACAACACATATGTGTACACACACACACACACACACACACACACACACACACACACACACACACACACACACACACGACTATAAATGTAAATTATTGTAGCAAACCATAAACCGTTTCCACCTTAGATAATCTACAGCAGGGCTATTCAACTTCAGTACCAAGAGGGCCGAATGGAAAAATCACTGGGTTTTCAGGGGCCGCATAAAATAAAAGACGCCGCAAAATAATTGTATCCAACAATATGATAAAATCAGAGTAAAATTCAGTTCAATTCAATTGAATTTTATACACTGGCATAGAAACTAAGAACATAGCCTATTATCCATATCCATAAAACAAATCTTCTCAGACAGGTGATAGGCTGCCACACAAACTATACAAGTATTTGAAAACACCCAGGCTAACCATAGGCTAGTATTTCATACCTGATGTCTGATAGCTGCCATATCATGCATCAGTGGGAAAAATTGCAGTGTTGATTTAACTAGCCTACTTCAAGATAATTAGGCTCATAAGTGTTTCAAACACACACAGTAGCCTACAGCGCCAATCTCTCAAATATACTTAGCATTGAATTTAAAGAAAAAGTAGCCTAATGCCAGCTCTGCCTCTGTTTATCTATTTCACGATTTCTTACCGCTAAAGATTCTAAACTTCGAGCCTGCGCAAATCACAAACAATAACATTCCCACGAGTGGAGTGAAGATGGCTCTGTCTAAAGAAACGTCTAATTGACAACGAGAATCGTTCGTTTTACCCTCTGCAACAAGTAGGCCTACGAGATGTTTATTGTGCAACGAATCCATCGCTGTAAAGAAGGAATATAAAGTCAAGAGGCAATTCTCTACAAACCACAGCTCCTTCACTAACTTTCCCGAGGGCTCGGAGGAACGGAGACCGGGTATGATTGTAACATTTTTGATTTGCGCACGCTCGAGGTTTAGAATCTTTGGCGGTAAGAAATCGTAATTTAATCAACATTTAATGATAACATTTAAAACTAGTTACACATTTGGAAATGTCAGTTTGTGTAGTGATGTGTTGTGTTCTCTGAGTGAAGATAACTGGAAGAATTAGTCTGGCCAATAGGGGCGGGCCGACAGTGCGCTACTCGCCAATCATATGAAGATCTATGCACACCCGTCAAAGCGAGTTCATTCTCATGACGAGACACGCGGGCCACAGGAAATTTGAAGCGGGCCACATCTGGCCCGCGGGCCGCTAGTTGAATAGGCCTGATCTACAGTATCATAGGGAGGGAAAAAGATGGAGCAGTGAGGACAAAATGGATGAGGAAAGGAGCAGAGAAGAGAGGAGACAGCCTTTTGCCATAATTAAACAAGTTTTCCCCCTGATTTCATGTCCATTAACAAACTCTAGTGCTCTCCCAAGGAATGGTCATTATCACAGACAGAAATAGGACCATAAATTCAGTGTTAATGAAAATGTCAATTAGTGGCCTGCTCTGTCACAGGAAGCCGCTGTGTGGCCACCACAAATCCACCTCCCCTTGCTCTCACCACCCCCTCCTATCGCCTCTCATGTGACTATCTGTAGCACATCCACACACCCCTACGCCCCCATTCCTCTGTATGACATGAAGCCCTCGCAACACACACACACACACACACACACACACACACACACACACACATATACAGTACACACAGGACAAGAATCCAGGACAAAAAAATGAACAGTAGCATGCACAAAGGGATATCAGGGTGTTTTGTGTATTAATTTTCTCAGAATATCATCATACAAAACAGTATTATGATATTACATGTGGGGGTTGTTTGAATGGAGAATCCTTAATGAGGAAGAAAGGACTAAGCAAAGCAAATATCATCTGTGTAGTTACATGTAATTGTGGTACTACTTCCAAATCTCATTACATTTGCTTTTGATGCGCACATGGGCAATACTGTGTTGTGGTTGTGCAACCCCACCCCCAATCCTTCATTTCTAGTGACATCAAGCACTTCAGCACAGCTTTATTCATCTTTAGAGACTGAATGCAATATTCAAGAGTTTTAATTATCACGTTTGCAGTGTTCGAGAGAGAGAATCCATGGATACTATATAGGAGTGGAAGTTTTTCATAAGATCAAACTTATTCCTCATACCTTCCACTATGTGAGTTGATCACATTTTGCCCTGTCTCTATTTGAGGGGTCGTTTTGATATTTTTATTCACATATTTTGCCCATTAATCAAATGGGTGATGGGAGGGAAAAGGGGGGAGAGGGGGGGGGGGGGTTGTACACGATCTATAGCATATCTTCTCCAGGGCTCAGATCAATCTAACAGCCCTCTCTAGGAACGGCACCAGACCTTCGGCGCAATTCATGA